>NC_142927.1:11062354-11222354 GCF_054131065.1 Drosophila arizonae | reverse complement strand
CATCGCCGTCTTGGACACCACCAGCGAGATGTTCTTCTGTATGGAGATGATGGGCCGTGCGCAGAGCGTGGCGCCGGTCGTTGGCTTCGGCAGCGCCTCATCCCCGCCAGCAGCGGCGCCCTGCTGCTGCTGCTGTTGCTGCGGCGCCTGCTGCTTGAATATGTTGATGCTGGGCGTGCAGTGCAGCTGGCCCTTGTCCAGCTGCTTGATGACAACGTTGTTCTTGATCTTGCCAAACTCGGTGCTCAGTTCGCCACCATCCATGGACTTGCTCTTGTTCAGCAAGATCTTCTGGATGTTCTCGCTGTAGGTAATTGTCTTCGGCTGTTGCTGCTGTTGTTGGTCGTGTGCTTCGCCATCGTGCTGTTGCTTGTCCTGCTGCTGCTGCTGTTGCTGTTGCTGCTGCTGCTGCTGCAGCATGGTAAATGTTTGTCCAGAATTTGTTGGGGTTATCGTCACAATGCTGCCGGTGCCGGGCTGCTGTTGCTGCTGCTGCTGTATCTGCAATTGGAGGTGTTGCTGCTGCTGCTGCTGGAACTGCAGCGACATCTTCTTGCTGACCACCTTGGCGGTGACGATTTTGGTATTGGCGGGCTTGATCTGTACATTGGCAAAGGAGACGATTGTGGTGGGGTTCTTGCGCGACTTGACCAGCTTGAGGTTCAGTTGTTGTTGCTGCTGGTGCGGATGTTGCTGGAGCGGGTGTTGCTGGTGTGCATGTTGCTGGAGCTGCTGCGCCTGCTGGGCGGTCACCGTTGCCGTCGTCACCGTCGTACCCGGCTGCTTGCTCTCCACAATGGTGGCGCCGCCCGCCGTAGTCGCACCGCTCGCACTCATAAACTGGCCGCCCTGCAGAATCTGGGGCTTGACCAGCGGCACCGATATCATCTTGTTGCCAATGGACACCTTGGCCGTTGTCTGCGTGCCCTCGGCCAGTTTCTTGGCATTCACCATCACCTGTTGGCCCTTGTACTTGGTCTGGAAGCTGACGCGATTCAGCAGCGTTGTTGTTGCCGTCGCCGTCGCTGTGCCAGCGCCCGTTGCTGTGCCGCTGTTGAACATGTTGTAGCTGCCCGGCTGCAGCTGGGCGGCCGTTGTTAGCTTTGTGGCAATGATGCTGCTGCTGGCAATACTATTGCTGCTGTTGCTGGCAATGCTATTGCTGGTGCTGCTGCTGCTACTGCTGGCGCCGCCGCCGCTGCTGCTGTTGTTGTTATTGTTGCTGCTGCTGCTGGCATTGCTGCCAGTGGCATTGTTGTTCGTAACTGTTGCTTCAAGTTGCTGCGCTGCCGCTGGCTTCAGCTCAGCCGTAGTCGTTGCTGGCAACAGCACATAGTCCAGCTCCTGAATGGTCACCGTCTTGCCCAGCTGTGGTGGCGGCTGAGACTGCGACTGCGACTGCGACTGTGCCTGTGACTGCGGTTGCTCGCTGCTGTTGCTCGGCGTCGGCTCAGCACTCGACTCAATGGATATAATGGAGGCTGTGGAGGAGGATGAGGAAATTGATGCTGTTGTGACATCTTTTTTGGTAAAGCTGGCATAAGCTGCAATACGAAATATAAATTTATTATAATTACAACACAGATTGTTCAGAAACTCAAACTCACTTTGCTTTGGGTTGTTGCTATTGCTGATGTTGCTGTTGCTGCTGCTGGCGTTGGTGGTGTTCGTGTTGGTGCTGGACGACTCCTCTGGCTTGATGGCGTTCATTTCACATACGATTATTTGATCATCCCGCTGCTCCCAACAGACGTCAGCTGAAGTTGTTGCAGCTGCAGCGGCAGCGGCAGCTTCTGACTTGGTATTCGCGTGACTAACGAAATTGCCGCCAATGCTGATGCTTGCTGTTTGTGACTCGTCAGCCGTTAATTTGTTTATGGATGATGATGATGATGATGCTGCTGGTACTACCACGGCAGCTACTGCTCCTGCTGTTGCTGCTGGCGCTGTTGTTGCTGCTGCTGCTGCTGTTGTTGTTGTTGCTGTTGTTGTAGCTGTAGCTGTAGCTGCACGTTGTTTGGCGGGTAAACTGGTTGTGGGCGTGCATATAACTATATCGCGCTTCAGTTTCTTGCGATTCGGATCGTCGTTGTCGTCCACACTGGTGCGCTTCTGTATGGATATTGTATTAAAATTGAGCGCTGCCGTTGCAGATGTTACACGTTCGGGTTTCGCTTTTTCGGCGGCAGCAGCCGCAGCAGCAAGCGATGTTGTCACTTTCGATATATTCATAACAACAAACTAAGCGGCCAAACACATTTAAACGCTAGCAATTGTTGCTTAATGCACTTGGATATGGAGTTCTATTTGTTTGTATGTACATATAGAGAATGTTTCAAAACATACACTATTTAGACAAAAAAAAATTACTTTTCGTGTATGCGCAGGGTATCCTAAACTTTAACCAGTGATAATATATGAAGAAAAATACCACACTTTGACAGCGTTGCATTTTTCGATAACAATATGTACACACACCCACACGCAAATACCTTGTTTCCATCAACGCAACCAATCGCAAATTATACACCTGCACAGGCAACCTGTAGGACTGTTTGGAGCATTACAGCACATATTGTAATATTGGGCATTTTATTATCTCAAATATCTAAATGAAATCATTTTCCTTACTAATCTACAGTATATAAACACTGTGAATATAACGCGCACCATCATAAAATATATATGCGATAACGAAATGTGTGTGGCAACGCTACTGCGAAAACAGTGCTGCTTCATTTACAAAAAATATATATATATATAAAATTTGTATTTAAACATTTTTTATAAGTACATACTAAAACTCAGAAAATTGACGTAAGCATAAATTTAATTTGTGAAATAATGACTTGTTGATTGCTAGGCAAACCAATTGTAATAATTTTGGGTATTATTGCGACAACGGTCTGGCAACGCTGCGCTGATGCAACCATCAACAGAACAAATTCATGGATTTAAGATTATATTAAATAAATATATTAAAAAGGAAACATGTGGTGCTTAAAAACCGTCACACAAGTCTTGAAAAACAGCATAGCATGTGAGACGATATAGCTAATCACAACCACCGAACTGTTTTGATTCAATACCATCTAATTTACAGCTGCCAATGTGAACTACAATTGCGTAGCCGGCCTCAAATATTTCCCACCGCCAATCAAATATGAAAGTATGCCATCATAAAATATACATTATTACTATTGTATCAAATTGCGGCTCGCATTGCAGATATCGAGAAGGTGGATCGACCCAAGCTGCGTATCATGGAGCGCATGCCCCAGCTGCCGCCCAATCTTCGGCCACCCAAAATGCAGAAACGTCTGCGCTACATGCGCGGCCCAGAGCTCGTCCACAACCAGCTGCTCCACAAACAATATGGGATCATTGCCACAGGTGGCGGTCGCTTGCGCTGGGGCCACTACGAAATGATGCGTCTGACCATCGGTCGCAAGATGAATGTGAACACAATGTTCGCCACATGGCGAGTGCCAGCGCCCTGGCAGCCAATCACCAAGAAGGGTCAAGGCCAGCGTATGGGCGGTGGCAAGGGCGCCATCGATCATTACGTGACCCCGATTAAGGCCGGTCGTGTCATAGTCGAAATCGCTGGCAAATGTGAGTTCGTGGAATGCAAGGGCTTCCTGGAGCAGGTGGCCAATCAGCTGCCATTCCAGGCCATGGTCGTCTCGCAGGAGATGCTGGATGAACAGCAGGCCAAGGAGGAGCAATTGGCACGCGAAAACCAAAACCCATTCACATTCAAATATGTTGTACAAAATAATCTAAATGGTTGCCATCGATGGCTGTCGCCCGTGGATCACAAGTGGTTCGGCAAGCATTTATAGATAGCTCATATCTGATTAAGCAAATGTTTTAATAAAACATGAAATTGTTGTGTTGGCCAAACGAATTAGTGTCTTTTGAAATATCCAAGTACAGTGCTCACACATTATGGGTGTCTCGCCTAGCCAGAGTCTACTGTACATCAACAATTTGCCCGTGCTTGACTGCACACACAACCAACACAAGGGTTATCGATAGCACGTGCGCCATTTCAGTTGCTTCCAAACTGTTGGCGTTGCCATTCGACAAAGAAAGAGAAGGAAATACATGCAATTCCAAGTTTTTGAGTTGAAAAACGTTTTTTGTTTTAATTTATGATTCTATTGCAAACATTCGTTTAATTTCCATTTTTGTTTTTGTTTTTGTGTATATGGGTAATATGTAAGATTTCGTACTTTATATATGTTTGTTCTGCTTTATGTTAATATATAATGTAATGTGTGTATTTTAATTGCACGACTTTCATAATCGCCGTCGAACTCGTCATCGTCGTCGTCGTCGTCATCGTCTTAGTTGTCGTGATCTTCTCCTTGCATCATCCGCTTATCATGTGTGCTTAACAGTCGGTATCGTACCAGGCAGCCAAGTTATTGTTGTCATTGGGTGGCGTGGGCATGGCATCCAAATCAAAGTTCAAAGCGCCCGCATCAATCTCGCCGACATCCATATCCATGGAGTAGGGCGATGTGGGTGCCCCACCGGGCGGAGCAGCGCCACCGGCGCCAGCACCACCGCCAGCAGCATTGCCAGCAGCGCCAGCACCACCACCTACCGGACTGCTGATCTCGAGACCTTGCATTGAATCTATTGGTAGAGTATCATATCCTGCACGAATGAGAAGTCAAACCAAAAATAATTAAAACAAATCATTCAAATATATACAGTTTTCGCTATGAAGAAATATATCGAATAATACCATAGAATAAAACATGCTTTTACTTTTACTTTTGCATGTTTATACATAGTACACATATACACATATTTGTATATAATTATATGATTTATTGTTCATTAAAGAAACATGCAAAATTAATGTTTAATTAACGTCAACATAAACGTAATAAATCATATTTGGTAAATTGTTCAAGAACTGAAATTGTTGAGGGCGTCTCCTGCTTCAAGTCAAAATTGTGAGTTTCTGTGTGTGAGTGTGTATGTGTGTTTCTGTGATTATGGTAAGTATGTATGTATGTGTATATATAAACTAACTATGCTGGCTCCCCTATGAGAAATGAAAGGGAATGGAACACATGAAAGCACCGAAGACAAGTTGATCCACTTCCTAAATGATTTCAAATAAATGCCAATATTTCCACTCCAAGTTAAGTAAGCCCCATTTGTACCCATTTTCTAAAGAGCAGAGACAGTTTAAATTATTAGCGGATAATAGGGTTGGTTTATAACTAACTAAACAGACGCAAAGAGAAATGAAGTAAAGTTTTGATGAATTTGGATGAATGCACACACACACATACATATATATATGTATGTATGTAGCACATTTTACATGCACATTGTCAATGGATGGCAGTGATTGACTAGGGGGGAGATTGCGCTATCCATAACGACTGTGTCTGGGGTTCTGAATGGGGTACAGGGCACATAAATGATAAACATGTGTCAAGCATAAGAGTCGAAGATTTAAGAAAAGTTCACATGATCTACATTTCGATTTGGTGGGCAAATCCTAATTAGAACTGGTTCATGTGAATTTCACTTTTCAGTTCGATGACTTGTAATCGAGTAAGGGGTGGGTGGGAAGGACAGCACTCGTGTATTAATCGATAAGACATTGAAATATGTATTTATATATAGTATATGCATAACGGTTAATCACTTATGTTTGTATATATCGATATATAAGTGCACTCAGGTTTCACCAACGAACGACACTTGTTCAGCAATCGCTTAGACACTTAGTATGTATGTTTGCAATAATTGTTAATAAGGACACTTAAATACTAATTGATTAATGATGATGATTATAACGGTTGGCTCCTTGGGGTGTGTTGGACCATGATGGGGTTAGTGTGTTAACTACGGTGAGGTGGGGGGTGGCAGAACTTGTCAATTTAGCTTTTTCGCTGCATTTTTTTTTTTTTTTGTGTTTTGTTCTTGTTTTTGGGTTATCCATTTTTTTGTCATCTGATGGTTTCGGCTTGAACAAATATAATGAATAGACACACACATTCATAAATTGATTAATTGCAATTAGATGAGGGCTGGGGCAGGGGCAGGGGCTGTGGCGATGGGCGGGGTTAAGACTTGTGATTGATTAGTGTTGACTGTAGTAGAGATCCTTAAAGCCGTACTAGGTAGGTGGAAGCGAGCATACATACCTTGCTGATGGAATGCGCGACCTCCGTGCGAACTGTGCACACTGGGCGGACCTTGTCCGTACAGGCCCTCATATGCTTCTTCGGGTCCAAGCATATCCTGTCATCGTGATCGTGATCGTGATCGTGTTCGTGATTGTGAACGTGAACGTGATTGTGTACGTGTACGTGTTGTCAATTTGAGTGTGTGTATTGTGTGTGTGTGTGTGCGAAAAGTGGGTTGGAGTGTGTGTGTGTGTGTTATTTTTTCATTTTTTTTTTTTTTTTTCATTTTTTTATTTTTGGATGGATCAGAAGTGAAAAGTTGTTAGGAAATAGAAGAGAGACACAGACACAGAACACGAGTTTTTGTGTTGCGTTTATGTGTGTGAGAGAGGCAGAGAAAGAGAGAGGATGTGTTCGTTGTTGTTGTTGTTGTGCGTGATGCAAGTGAGATCGGTCGATGTGTTTGGTTCGATTTCGGTAATGTTTTTTTTTTTTTTTTGTTTTTTTGCACACAAACAAAACATAATGTAAGAAAAAAAGAAACGAAATAAATCAAAATTCAAATTAATTACAAAATCAAAAATTAAACGGTAATTAGTAAACATATTTAAATTAAAATAGCTAAATAATGTATATATATTTATATATATAATCAAGAATGTAATTTAACGATGTTCAAAATATTTTTGTTTTGTTTTTTTTTTTTTCAAATTGTAGTTGTTGCTACGGCCAAATGCTTGCAATCAAATTCTACTTAAAACTAACATTAAAAATGATTCGAAAACAATGAATAATAATAGATATGTTGGCAATTTGTTTAAAATATATATATATATATAAATATTATATACATAATACTGATCTGCGGCTTACAAATAGTTTATATCTATCTATGTATTGCTACAGTTGTTGTTTTTATGTACAAATTTGTGGAGTTTGGGGGGTATTGAAACATAGGTTTTATATTGTATAATGTATTTACAAACATTGAAATGAAAATTCAACTCCAAAGTGGAAATCGTTTAGCATATTTGTTTAGAAATGGGGCGTTACGCACCTGTAAGTCTGGACCCATGCCGAGGTCAGCGTTGGCCCAGATGTTGTTCTCCTCGCGGAGCAGCGAGTTGGTCAGCTCGATGGAGAGACGCTTCTTGTAGTCCTGCGGCTTGTCCTCGCTCATGCGGAACAGCACGGCGGCGGCGTAGGTGGCCACGCCCTCGTTGCGCGAATGCAACAGATCGGTGAGCGGCCCAGTGGCGCCCTCCTGTTCGATGATCTCGGCGCCCTCCTTATCGGCGGCCAGCTCGCAGAGCACGCCAGCAGCGACGCGCTGCAAATGCATAAATATATATGTATATATATATATATATTGTTTATTCACTTCATTCGTTCAATATTCATCCACTCACCTGAATGTTCTCGATTTCGTTGAAGAGCAAACGCACAAAGATCGGTATGACCGACTGTTGGCGTATGAGGGCGCGATTGTGCGACTCGCGCGCCAGGATATGCAAGGCGCCCACAGTTCCCTCGACAATCTCCTCCATGCGAACGCCATCGGCGTACGCGGATGGCTGCTGCGACCCAGTGGTGGCAATAGACGAACGTTGCTAATCATAAATTGCAAATCATAAATATATATGTGTGTGTGTGTATATCAAGGTACAGATTGAAGAGGAGGAGGAGCAGCTCCTCTCCTCAGATAGTCCATTCAGCCATAGATAGATGAATCTAATACGAATGTGACCTGACCTTGCTTCAATCTCTGTCTAGCTCTCTTCTCTACTTACACGCTCTGTGTCCTGGAATGCGCGCATCAGCAGACGCACCAGATGATGGATGGCGCCGTGCTCCCGCAACGGCGCATGATTGGCCGGGCAGAGGGCCAGATTCCGAATGAGTCCGATGACGGCCTTGATCAGGGGCCAGCGCGATGGAGGATGCAATAGCTTCACAATTACGGACAGACCATAATTGAGACGCACCGCATTCTGGGCGAGCTCCGAGTCGACATGGCGCGAGGTCAGGTGACGCAGAGCACAGACGGCCGGCTCGGTGATCTCCTCGCGATCGCCGGCATTGATGATGGTGCGAACGAGCGCATCGACGCCGCCCACCTGGCAAACGGTCGCCTTGTTGCGCTGATTGTTGCACGTCAAATTCGAGAGAATGCCGGCGGCACAGGTGACCACATTGACATCCGTTGAGCCCAGGACCTGGACGAGCGACTGCAGCAGCGCCTCCAATCCCTCCACCTTGGTGGCCGCATCCGACAGATTGCGCAGCGTCCAGAGACAGTTCTGGACAAGACGCGGCGACATGTTGCCCAAGTGCATGGCCAAGGCCTGCATGCCGCCAGCATCGACGATGGCCGGCTTGTTGCTGGAGCACACCGAGAGCACCTTGAGCACACGCGATGTGGTCCACAAGAGCTTCTCGTAGTCATAGGAGCGCATGATGCGGACCAGCTCATTGGGTCCGCCGGAAGCGAGAATGATCAGTTTGCTCTCCTGGTTGCCGTAGGCCAGAATCTGCAGACAATCGGTGACAATGGCCAAGAACTTGACATTGTTGCGCTGCAAGAGCGTCACCATCTTCTGGAGGCCGCCGGCCAGGCGGACGGCCATCTTGGAGCCGTCCTGGTGCAGCAGGAGATTGTGCAGCGTGGTGATCGCATAGAAGAGCACGCTCTCCACGGGCGAGGAGAGCAGCTTGACGAGAGCGGGTATGCCGCCGCTCTTGAAGATGGCCAACAAGCCCTGGCGATGATGGGACAAATTGTGGAGTGTGCCGACCGCTGCCTTGGTGCTCTCCAGATCGTTGCTATTCGAGATGGCGCGCACAAGGGCGGCCACCATCTGGGGACTGTTCATGATGGCGTGACGCGAGGCCTCCTTCTTGGACAGCTGGTGCACCATCATGGCTGCCTGCGAGACGACCACCTGATCCTCATCGTTCAACAGCTTGATCAGCTCCGGTATGGCGCGCGTGGCCAGCTCAGCGTCGTCCTGATAGTTGATCAAATTGACGACGGCATGCTTCAGCATCTGCGACGGCTCCGAGAGGCGCTGCACAGCGGTCGGCTGCTGTGGATCAAACTGTGTTGATGGTATCTCGATGCCCTCCTCGAGCGTCTCCGGGAACATGGCGGCGCGTACTCGTTGCGACCGCGTCTGGCTCAGCTGTTGATTCATATCGTCCACCTGATCCTGTGTAAAGTTTTGCGGAAATCCGGTGTCCAGATCGAACATAAGCGGATCTCCCTCCATCTCCTCATCCTCCTTGCCGGAGAGCGATGGCACCTGGGTGACGGCGCCCGAATGTATGCCGGAGTCACCCAAATACGAGTTCTGTTGCCACATCAGTGTCTGCTCCTTGGCGGACACCATGGGCGGCAAATCCGGCGGATTGTATTGATTGTTATGGGACACTGCGAAAGATGATTATGGAGAAGGTATAACCAATTGTTGACAAATGGCAGAATCCGACTATATGCTGACCAAACATAACTAGAAGCTAGACGGGCTACACTTAAGACATTATCCTGCAATGGGACAGCCCACAATCCTTTCAACACAGTTCACACACTCTTGCCGCAGATCCCATCAACTCAAGATACTCAAAGATACTCAGCGAACCAACACATTTTTATTGGATTTGTGTTTCCGTTGTGGAAATACCAAGTGCACTTCATATCTAGGATTAAAGCCCACAGCAGAACTCTGCCTCTCTCTCTCTCCCGCTCTCTTTTGTCTCGCTCTCTAATGGGTTAAAGAGGAGCTGAGCGCAAAGGCGATGTCTGGCTTCTTGTCGGATTTGAAATGCGACACGATGACAAGCGAAATGTGACAGCAAAAGGGAGGAGGAGGCAGTGGAAACAGCAACTGAAATAGGAATAATCTGACAGGATGGGTGCTGCAGGACATTTTTTGCATATTATAAAAGCGACGGCCCCTTTCAAAATTTGAAAAAATAAAGAAATGTATATATGTTTTATATATGTATTAAAAAAAAAGACGGAACCATCAGCGTCGTTTGTGTCTCAACGAGCAATCAAAGCCAAAAAGCGCGCTACCAGGACAAATGAGTCAGTTCCAAGGGTTGATGCTTCACAGCAGTCTATGTATATAGTCTCTCTCTATATATATTTGTGTGTGTGTGTGTGTTAGCATAGGGCGGTAATCGAGCTCCAAATGCGTTGGGCGTTTTGTTTGCCACTTTGCCTTAATTATGCCTGCTCAGCAATTCGCTTTGTTTTTGAATTGGCGCTATTTATGCGCTGCAACTGGCAGGTCCTTGAGGCCGCCTTGAAGCCTCTATTCATGCATATTTCCCAGATCGATTAAACGCACTTTGTGCCATATTCTTGGGCGGCTCGACAAACAAACAAAAAAAAAACACGCCCTTCAGTCGAGCCCAACCCACCGAGCGGCCGCTGCTCACTGCGTTGCTCTAATTAAATTTTTAAACAAAAATCAGAAATAAATCCGAAACGTGCGCCAGCCCAAGTGAAGTAGCAATGGCAAAAAAAAAAAACACAGCCATACATACGTATGTATATGCATATATGCATGCATACACGCATACATATGTATATCTAGAAGAGTTAACGAGCGTGTGCGAAGGAGATGGCGTATCGAAACAGCAAGAGAGCACACACGCACACACCCACACCCATACACCCATACACCCACACGACCCAAACCAAACGAATTGCAAATGAAGTGGCAGCAGCAACAACAAGAACAGCAACATCAGCAGCAGCAGTAGCAGCAGCAGTAGCATGAGAAGCTGTGGTTGAAGCAACAGCAACAACAACTGCCGTTACAAAGCGCAATTTGCAAAGGCAGCAAAAAGAAAAAGAAAAAACATGTTGAAAGCGCAAAGAACAAAATGAACAAGTTGGCAGGGATGGCCGCACTCAAGCAGAAGGAGAGATGCATTACAGCTCGAAAAAAAAATAAAAGAAAATAAGAGAAATACTGACAAAAGAACATAAACAACAATGGCGTCCGATAGATTCATTCGTTGTTGTTATTGTTGTTTTTGCTGTAAAAGTGCAGTGGAGCGAGCTAGCTCACAATTTGTTTGCTGTATTCGATTACAACAACAACTACGCCTTTACCTCGTTTCCCCTGTCGCTGCCTCTGCAAAATAATCATTTGTCAATGGCCATTGAGGCGCATTAGTGCTGCAGTTCTGCACCGCTCTGCTCGGCTCTGCTCTGTACAATAACATTGATTGGGGTCCAGCCCCGCCCAGCCACAAGCCTTTTTACACATTCAATCAGTTGCAATGAAGAAGACAGGGAATGCGAGTGCAAAGTGAATCACTTATGCAATGCAACAACAAAGGGAATAGTTCTCTAATTATTTCCGCAGGCTTCAGAGAATTTTACAGTTACGCACTATTGCAGCTCATGTGCAATTCGACTGGTTTAAAGATTTGTGAATATTTAAACTGTTTAGAAACAAGTTCGCTTGTTGTTCAACAAAAAAAAAAAAAAAAACAGTTAAAGAACAAAATGTACTGAAACTCTACTATCCCCATAAATATTATTCAAGCATTTTTTATGTATAGACTTACTTGTACGGTTCTGGGCTGGCATGTAACTCATCTTGGTGATTTAGGCGATTTACACCACACCTAAAAGAAAAAAAAAATAAATTAAAATGTAGATTAGCATTAGATTTTCCATACAAAATAGCTTAACATGGGCAAATACTGTAAATAAACATGGTTTCTGTACTTTTCTCTCTTTTTAAACCGGCTTGCTACCTGCATGAACCTAAACTCTCCATATACATACATATATACATCTCTATGTACATATGTACACATAGTCTTAATCGTTTCTATGGCTTTCATTCACCAAATTTCCAGAAAACTGAAGTATCTATTATGATTGTATGAGCATATACAACGTATGTTTGTATATAATAACATTAACATTGACATACTCTTCGTTTAAAAATTAAGCGTGAGAGCTGGTGCTGACTCAAGTTTCAGAAGGAAACGTGAGATGGAACACTAACTCCCTCAACTCACACTCGCATATACATTGAAAACGGCAGGTAACACGAGCATCGTTACTCGCTTCTTTTACTGTATAAGCAAAGCAAAGCACACACACACATGCATGCGTACATATGTATGTATGTATTGGTACGAGCAAACATGTATTTCCGTTTTAAGACGTTGCGGCGCAAACAAAATATGCTAAGGTGCATACTTTAGATAGTGCGTACATACATTTGTATGTGCATACAGATATACGGGCGTATGTGTGTGTGTGTGTGTGTGTCTGCATGTAGGGCAACAAGCGTAGATTTTGAAAATTACCTGCAATGCGAAGAGCACAGCTAAAAACCTGATGCGCTTTAAATACGCAAGTTCTAAACCCAATTTTAATTCAACACAAAATCAATTCTTTTTCTTTTCTTTAATAATTCACAGAAAAAAAAAACAAAATATTTGTATGTAGTCGAGTTTTCACTGCTTTGCCTATTTACTTTTTTTGTGGCAAGCCTTTTACTGATTCTAGGCACACGCAGCCAAAGAAACGAACGACCAGCACCGAACGAAGCAGACAAGTGACTGGAAAATAGTGAGAACGACGCCGTAGCGGCCGCGTTGCACGCATATACATATATACATTGTGCAGCGAGAGTGAGCGAGATGTATCGGGAAGCAGACAGAGAGAGGGAGCGAGAGAGTGAGAGAGACTGTGTACACAAGGCAGAAACTCCAATGCAGCTTAACAGTGTTGCCATATGCTGCGATACAAAATGGTAATAAAATACATATTTACATACATTTTCATGGAAATTGTTCTTGCTTGTAATTATTTTCAATGACAATATTTACAAATAGTAGGATTAAACCATTAGCAAACTACACTAAACTAGGTATTTCTATATATTCATTTATATGTTTTGAGTACTTAAGTATGTATGTATGTCTTATGCTGCGCAGAAAGGTGACAGCTCCCTTGCACGCATACATACATACAAACATACATTTGTACATACATAAATACGCCGTGCCCAGCATAGGAATACATGTTTTCCTTATTTTGACAGTATTTATGAGTTAATTCATAATTCATTTATATCACATTCACACAATAAATAATTACCACTTGTCTACCTGGCTTTGTTTATGTTTATAGCAATTGAAACAACATGGAGACTCCATACATAAATACATACATATCCAACTAACAGTGTTTATGGCTGTATATGTGAATCTACCACACCCCCGCTGCTTGTTTCTCTTGCTCAAAAGTAGCTTTCTTACGTTTCTTTTAACACAAAATTTTCCACATCAACCATCTCCACTTTCAACATTCAACTTACTTAACTTCAACTACTTACCGCGTCAATAGGAATTTAGTCTGCTTAAAAGCAGGGTTTATTTATTTTCTCGCACTTAAATACACGAAAATTACTAAATATTTTCCAGCGAAAACTAAGTATGTGTGTACATAGAAAAGACCTGCAACACCTTCAGCGATACTATCGGTGGATATCGCGATTCTTGTACTTATTATCGATTGCTTAAGTTAATATACTCGATACAATTGTTTTCATTTTTTGCTGTTTTTATTTAAGGGATAACTTAAATTAGCTTAAATTAACTGATGCATAAAACGTTTTGCCTATTTTATAGGGAGTAGTACTTGTTCAAGATCAAACAGGGTAGATTTGTCTTTAAGTATGTATGTATGTATGTATGTTTGTATGTCATGTGTATCCATTGTCAACAATCAAATTGTTTTCTTGTTAATACTTCATATAGAATAATTAACAGAATTGTTAATAATAATTAACGTAATTGTTTTACTTACCGTGTCAGCAACAAAATTCTCTGCTGCGACGCAGGATTTATACACGAATATATATGCACCTAATGAATAATAATTTATAAACAAATCTCTGCAGCAAACACTATTTGTATATATTAGGGTGGCCACAAAACAACTATCGATAGCAATCGTGCACGAATTGTAGTCGATAAATTAAACAGTCGGCAAATAAACAAAAAAATAAAAGCTAACAATAAAAAACACTGATGATCAAATAATTCATACTACAATCTATTTCTTACTTGAACTTCTACATATTTTCATTTCGATAGCCTTAGCCTATTATTATGCCCTGCTTAATCTATTTCTAATTTGATTTGTTAGCAGTTGTTGCACTTATATTTTCCTGTAAAAATCTTAGAAATGCATCTCGATAACGCTCCATGCCAAGGAATCCATAGATTTGCGAAAATCCAAAATATGCAACAACAGCAAAAACGAGAAAGGCAATAGCCAAACTGCCAATGCAGGCGAAAAATATCATAAAGACAAACGTCAGTAAAGTGCCTGTAATTAAAATAAGATATTAATATCAACTATAGAGATAGTTTATACTATTATTATTATCAACTACCTTCTAGTACAAGAATGCCTGTAAACGTTACTAACAAGGTAATGAAACCAAAGCCAAAAATGATGAGCAAAGGCAAAAGGAAAACAAAACATGCAGCCAGCAGACAGATCGCCAGATCTGGATGCTGGACCGACCAGGAGACGACAGCTTCGAACAACTCATTGCCGCCCAGTTCGCTCATGATGAAGCAAACGACCCGGCGTCCCTGCAGCCCTATAAAAGAAAAGCTTGATCACTATACAAAGGAAAAGGGAATGTTTTGACTTATTAAATATAGTTCACTTACATAGCCTATATATTGCTTGGAAGAGGCCTTCTAATAGTTGTTCTGGATTCAAAGACTGCGAATCCTCATCGGCGCCTTTGCGGTTTGCGTGCGTATTATTTGATTGTGTCTGTTAATAAATGAGGCATTAAAATCGGGGCAAATTAAGCGGCAAATGCCGCTGCAAGGGCAACAAATGTCATAAACTTCGATTTTGCTACTTCAAAGTTTATTTCGGGATTTGCGTGCTTACCATGTTCTCTAGGTGCAGCGTATAATTACAATATTAGTAACAAACCGCATTTATTTCCATTTTATGTCCCCAGAACCCACAAACATTAAAAAGTAAACATTAAAAACAACTGAGCTGCCAACTTGTCCTCGACTGCAGCGCTGCCAGAATTTAGAAATTTTTTAAATTTGTTCCACACTTTGTGGATGGAATTGGATCAAAACATGAAAATATGGAACTGCCGATAATACAGGTCCCCAAATCAGAGCTAAACAATTTTTCAAAAATAAAATTAGTTTACTTCATCAGGGCATGTGATAATTATCTCGTATAAGTAACATATGTTAATGAAGTATGAATTTTAGACCGTTGAAAGGCGGGCGCTCAGTAATTCGGCCCGCTATAATTTGTTCTCCATGTATTGTCATGCGGCAGCGACGTTTTGGCGCGTGTATGCAATTTAAATATGTGGCAGCTTCTCGACACTGCAACGGCATCCAGCCGTACATCTGTGACTCCAGCAACGGATAATCTGGCGGTGCTTTATGGAATCTGTGGCGCTGCGCCTGCGTTGGTTTCTTTAAAATTGACTGTGGCTCGTATTTGGAATAAAATTTGGAAGTGATTGGATATACTGAAATGAAAAAATATTGAATATTAACTTTTTTGTAAAATTAATTAATTTTTAAACTATTTGACTGTGGCACTTCACTTCATCTTTACGCTCTTTGGAATGAATATTCAAACTAGTTCTAATTTGTAGATGAACCGATATTTGCTTAGTTTCTTTCGCACAATTTTCGTAGCATTTCGTCAACGGATAAGAGAGGGAGAGTATATGTATTCGTGCTCTCTTCTCGCTTGTATGGAATTAGGAATTGGAACGGCACACAGTTTTAATTGCACTATAACTTACAGTCTTAGAGCCACAAAGTCAACCAGAAAATAGTTGCAAATAAAAAAATAGCTTATATAATAAAACAAATATGTAAATACCTATATTAGGCGGCCCAAAGACTTCAGATATGCGTATATGCTTATTCGAATTGTTAATCAACTCCTTTTCAAAGTCATAAGGCATGGGCCGTGGATCGCCCTCGAAGTGATCGTCCTGATCATCGCCATCCTCGTCTTCCTTGTCACCGCTTTTTGGCTTCATCCGGCCGGGCGAGGACAACGTCTGTGGCGCGTAGCGTGCCGTCGACGTCTGCGATTGGGATTTCTGCTGCAAGGACACCTGTCTTTTCATTTATAAAACTTGAACTCATTAAACTTTTGCCATTCTTATTGTTGTTCTAGTTGTTGTTTTTGTTGTTGTTATTGTTTTCCGTACTTGCTACTGTTATTACTGCAGCCCATGACAGGCAATTTCGCCAGTGTACACACGCACCCACAAATATACACATACATACATATATATAAATATATATATACATATATATGTATATTATATATAGACGCATACAAATGGCTACCGGCATCAGCGGCGTGACCTACATACATACACACACACGCGCGCCAGCATACTTTCTCTCTCTCTCTCACACACACACACACAATTCGACGTCAACGTCACAGCTCGTTTTGCCATTTATTATTTTGCAATGGGGACAAAGTCGATCATCATCATCATCATCATCGTTATCGCTATCCATGACTGCAAAAAGTTTTCCCTTTCGCTGCTTCCATCGTTCATTTCACGTCATTCGCTGTCGTTACGTTTCCGCAAAGCGAAACCGAACGCGAGCCCCTGAAGTATGCAGCAATAGTACGAAAATAAATACAAGCAAAGACATGATCGACTACAGACTACCCTGTAGCTTAACGTTTTGTGCTGTAGTGTAGAGCGTTTGGGATTGTTGAATTATTACATTTTAAAATCAAGCAATAAAAAGAGTGAAATAATGTTAATTTATTATTAAATTTATTTATTTGCTCATTTTTTTTATTTATCTTCTTGTATAAAATATATATATATATAACTATTTTATGCCATACTTAGTTTCAGTGTATTTATACAATTATAACTATAGTTGAAATAACTGCTTTATACACCCATTTAAATGATATTGAGAATCGCATAGAAGTTCGCCATGTGTAAATGCATTTGAAAGGAACTAATTTGACTTCAATCCGATGTTATTTAACCATAAATGTTTAGTTAGTGTACAGCCTGCACATACCCCATTCGAATGATGTACAGGGTATTGTAAATGGCATTGCGTGCCGTCGCCTCAGCCGAAGGAAGCCTGACGCTTGAAGGAATCGAAAGTGGACGCCCGCAGCTGGAGCCAGGCGCCGGGCCTCTGCCCCAAAGGATTGTGCAATCCCTTGGGCTTAATCGAAGACATTAAATACACCGATTTAATCGGAAATAAAGTCAACAGTCAATCAGAATTAATTACGGCCCGAGCAAACGAGCCCAACCGAGGCAACGAATGGAAGGGAGAAGGGAATGGAACTAGGCTGACGTTTACACAACTATTAATAAATTATATAATAGCTTTAGCTAATTCCAGACAACAACTGAATATGCACTTAACCATATATATGTATATGTATATATATCTGACTCTATATATATGTATATATACATGTTTAGACTTATGTATAATGGCTAATTATCTACAGGATCAGTCAACAGCAGATCAGATCATATCGCATCCGGATAGAATTCACGGTAGGCAAACGCCTCGATATATTCCGGCCGGCGACAGCTGAAGAGCTCGTAGGACAGCTGCTTGTGGGCGTGCTTCTCGAGGGATTTGCGCGTCTTCTCCAGGAGCACGGCCTCATCGAATTTGATGCGTTTCACGGTCGTTTTCCGTAGGATATTCTGCACCAACTGCGACCACACGGAGCCCTCATCATCGGACGGCGGCTCCTTTTGCTGTTGCTGCTGCACCTGCTGCTTCTCCTGCTGTTGCTGCTTGTCTGCGAGGTCTGTTGTTGCTGCATCGGTGGGCGTGGCAGTGTTTTCTATGGGCGGCATTGGCACTGGCCGCGGCGTCGTTGGCTCCGTCTTGGCCGTCTTCAGATCCTGCATTATCGTCTGCAGCCGATCCACCGTCTCGGACATTCGCTTCCGAAAGTCCACGATGCGTCGCGTATACTTGAGCAACTCCCGCAGCTCCCGCTCCCGCTGCTCGACGGCTCCCACCGGCGACGGCTGTTGCTGCTGCTGCTGCTGCTGCTGCTGCCTGACGGCAACGTGCAACGTGCCCAGCTCCTCGTCGCTTAGCAGTGGCTGGAACTGCTGCAGCTGCGCCTCGTTGGTGCCCATCAGATAGACGCGATGCATGAACTGCTGCATGGCCGTCGTATTCAGCATGGCCAGCTCGTAGTCCAGACGCGCCGCCTCAATGGCATTGCGGATCAGCTCCACGTCGCTGTCGTTGACTGAGGCGAGCTGCTGCTGCTGCTGCTGCAGCTGCTCGAAGTGATCGAGCGTGTCCAGTATGTTGGCCAGGTAGCTGCGCATCATCTCGCTGTCGGCCTCCGACTCCACCTTGAGCAGGCCCAGGCGGCGAATCAGTCGCACATTTACCGCAAACTGTTGCTCCAGCTCGAAGAGCTGCCACAGCGAGCGCATCCGGCTCTCGTACTCCTTCTGAGCGGCAATGCCCAGGACGCTGCTGATGTTGCCATCGAAGAGCTGCAGGCCCCGTATGAAGGTCACGTCCATGGTGTAGTTGCCCATGAAGCTGGACACATAGCTGAGCACCTCCTGCGCTGTGGCGAAGTGCTCGCGCCGCTGCCCAAAGAAGTCGTCCAGATCCGTGACGGTCAACTGATTGCGTGCGATGGCGCCGCTCTGATCCGTCCGATTGAGTTCGCGCTCCTCGCGTATCCGTTCGAAATTGCTGACCAGCACATCCGCCGCCGGCTGCTGGAACTCATCGAACACCTCGATGTCCACGGCCATGGTTGGGGGAGAGGGGACGGTGCTGGTGCTGCTGCTGCTGCTACCGGTGCTGGGGCTAGGTGGTGCCTTGCTCGCACCGCCAGCTGCCTCGTGGCTGTACTCCGGCCTGGACGACTGGCACTGCGGCTTCCACTTCTCCTGCGCGGCCAGGCGCTGTTTGCTGCTGCGCTCGGCGAGAGCACGCGGCGTGAACGCGGACAGATCGAGCATTGTGAATATGTCATCCTTGGCATTGTGACAGCAGTGCAGCGCCGACATGTCCATGGGATGGGCCTCCGTATTGAAGATATAGGCGCCCGCCTGCACCACGCACACATTCTGCTCCGTGTCCAGCAGCACGCCGTGGGCATCGTCGCCGGCGTTGTGCAGGAAGTTGTCCTCGTCGAACAGCAGATACAGATACTTGGTGGTCTCGGCCAGGAAGAAGGACTCCATGCGATTCTCCTTCTCGTGGGTGACCACATTGCGTATCTAATGGGGAGAGGAATGAGTTGCAGTAAGGGAATCTCAAGCTCAAGTCTTACCGTCGCATAGCCGCACTTGGTCTTCGCACTGAACTCGATCGTCTCCAGCATGTGCTCGCCCAGCTCGAGCAGATACTGGTTCTTGGTGGCCCGGTAGAGGTACATGGCGGACTCGATGAGCTCGGGCCGCAGGGGATAGACCTCGCGATTGGGCGCCGCTTCGCCGGCTGGAATGTTAAAGAATTCGGGCAGGAAGCCGTACTTCTTCCACACGCTAATGTAGCGCATCATCGTGCGCATGGCGGACTCTGTGTCGCCCACGATGCTCAGTACGCCCGGCCAGAAGGACTCGAGCGACTGGAAGACGGGCAGCGTCACCTGGCCCTTGTTCATGCCCACCCACACATACCAGTCGTCCTTCCGCATGTACTTGTCAATGGGCGTCCGCGCCTCGCCGAACAGCTCCAGCAGCTCGGGGCGATTCAGCAGGATGGCCCCCTTGACCAGATACTCGAACAGGGAATCAACGCCGGCGCCGATGCCCGAGTCCAGAGCCGTCCAGCGTCCGCTCTGCACATCGATGTGATTGCCAAAGAGTCCAATGGACGAGCGTCGCTCCCAGAGCGCATAGATCGCTTGGAGGGCCACCTCCTCGTATATGCTCTTGCCCGTGAGCCGGCTCAAAGTACCGAACTCCACCAGAAAGGTGCCCACGCCCGCCGTACAAGTGACGGAGGTCTCGCCATTGGGCACGCCGTACCGCAGATTGACTGTGCCGTACGGCATGCCCGTGTTCGTGTCGAAGGCTGGCAGCAGACGCCGCGCCACATCCTCGGCCATGCGCAGCAGGGGGCCGGCGCAGGGCCAGCCCGGCTCCACATCTATGCCGGCGCGACGCGACAGAAGATGCGCCGACAGCAAGCCGCCAACAATGCGGATGTTCGTTTCGAACACCGACACGTTGATGTCCTTGTTGAAGTTCATCTTCTCGATGAGCGCATGGACGCGACGGAACTCCGTAAAGTTGCCCATGGTGGCCAGTGTGTCCAGGGCATCGATCAAGGTCAGCGAATAGCTGCCCCACGTATCGTGGCCATCGCAGGTGAGCGGACGCAGTTCATCATAGCTGCCGGCGTACTTGAGATAGCCGTCGTAGGCGTGCTGGAACATGCGGCGCACATCCTCCCTGCATAGCAAGCACACATCATATACATACATACACTGATCATATTCAAATAAATATAACTCCTACCGCAGCTCCAATTTGCGCGAACGTGAATAATGCTTCTGCCCAACGAGCTGCTTGGCGAGGCTGAGTAGGATACACAGAGTGCCGATGACCTGCAGGGCTTTACAAACGTTTTGCATATTTTAAGAGATTTGTTACAATCATTCCATGCGTCCCTAATTAAATTACGAGCATTGTCAAGTCCACATCGCTAGCGGAATCAACGAGTGCGATTTGCGGTTCTGGCTACGTAGCCGCAAAACAAAAATCAGCTGTTGCCGCAGTTAAGCGTGTATGCGTGTATTCTTATATGCAAATATATCGATGCTTACGCTGCTCAGGATGATAAATCGATAAGGGACACGTTCCACAAAAATACCAGAGAAACGGCCATTCCACCAAAATCAACGGTTCTTCAATTCAAAAAAAAAAATTTAAGAAGATTATTAAGCAAATCTTAAATGTTTTAAGTTCATGTTCATCACTAAAGTAAAATGGCATAATAAAAACTCTAAGCAACACATCAACTATCTCTCATATGTTAACTATAGCAAACAATAATTTATTTATATGATAATTATATCATAACTATAGATTATAATTTAAAGTATAAATTTCGGTTAAAGTTTTAGCCAAATGTCACAGACACTCAATCCAATAGGAAAAAAATCAGTCAAAACAAACAAGTGAATGTGTAGTATTTTTTAGTCGGTATTTGAAAATATCTAAAATTCAAATATCGATAGCTCAGATGAAACTCGCCCATTTAAAATATGTCATCGGCTCGATTAATAACAAAGAAAAGTCAAATCTCCAAAAAATTACAAACAGCAAAATGAAACAAAGTTCCTTATGTATGTACTTAATGTGCAATCTAATCACATTGATCTGTATTAATTTTGACCTTCCCTAATGTAGCTATATTTGCCGAAGACATTCTAAAGGATTATGGCACATTTATGGAGCAACACGATAGCAAAATGCAATTGTTACGAAAACAAATGCTCAACAATGGCACAGAAGAGCAATTGTTGACATCAGTGCTGCCGGCTATTGAGATTAAGTACATAGAGAACGATAGCATAAATGGATTCTTCAACCTGAGACTCACTGAGCCAGAGCTGCTGGCCAACAAACCGCTCACAACTTTGTCCAATTTGTGCAATCAGTGCAACGACTTAACGCAAATCGCACAACAATTGCAATTGAAGTTCCTGAGCACGAGCAACCAGATAGAGACTCTGCAAATTTCACTAGGCATAAGTCCGAACATGAGCCTCGAGCACATACTGTGTAAAATGAGTTCGGCCATTGATTTCTTCTGTCAGGTGTATTTCATGCTCAAGCGAGCGATTGCTGTGCTCCAGAATATTTGGATGCAAATCACGAGCTATGCGTCCATCGCTATCGATATACACGAGGCGCATCTCTTTGTGAGTATCGTAGGATATAACGGTAAATGAACTACTGTTAACTGCTAACTGTATTTGCATATTTGTGTGCAGAATATCTTTGATGCAATGGCCGAGCTGCTGCAGCACATTGTGACCTTTAACGAGATCACCGAGCAGTCGAATCTATCGAGCAAATGGAGCTTCTACAGGAAATGGCTTCAGACGTTGGCCAAGAACAGCGAAACATTTGAGCGCTGCAGCAGCTTCGAGCTAAATGGCCTGGAGACATCGCTCAATGATATAGAAAATGTGATAACTGGCAATATCTTTCGGGTAAACTAAGAAGACCATAACAAATAGATATAGTTTAACTAAATTGTCATATTCCATAGATATTCCTGCACAGCTTGCTGGAGACCAAGCGACAGCTGAATCTGAAGGATGCCAATGTTAATTATATAACGCAACATTCCAATGCCTATATACGCAAGCTGATGAGCTGCCTGGAAGCAAATCAGGCGCACGAATTTAAGCACTACGAGGATCCCAAGTATTTGCTGCGACTCACTGCATTTATCTGCGTGCTGCATCAGCTGGGCATTCTGCTCGATGGCAAGCTGCTGAAGAACGCCCTGGACACACTGCTGCGCTATCAGCGTGTGTCCTTGGAGCGAAACGTCTATTGGTCACCGCAGGCATTCATCGCCAAGCACGCGAAGACGCTGCTCAAGGCGCAGGACAAGCCACATGACAACCTCAAGCAATATCTGGCTACAGTGGAGCGGATAAACGGCAACGATTTCAAGACCTGCCGCCAACTGGGCACCCAACTGACCCTGTGGTCGATCAGCATGCAAAGGGTGTTCACGACCGGCTGCTTTGACCAGCTGAAGAGCTTCTCGAAGCTGATCATCCAGGGCCAGGGCTATGCGAACCAGGTGAATAACCTCATCGACGGCCTCATCAAGCGGCATTTGACCCTGAACCTGCCCGTAGGCAAGGCCACCCTATTCACGATCTGTAAGCTCATGCAATACCTGCAAGTGCTGCAGAAGATCTTTGCTGACAATCAAACATTGTGCATACGCTTCATGAGCAGCCTGCTGCAATGGCAAAAGCAAAAGATTCAGCATCTCCTCATGCTGACCAAGAAGAGTATTGTGGATCTCAAGCTAATGCAGAAGAAGATGAGTATTTTGACCACCCTGAAATTGTCGGAGAAGTCCATCAAGGGCTATCCCAACAAACGGCAACTGAACATGGTGAATCTGGCGCTCAGCGAATATCTGGACAAGGATCGCACACTGCCCGCCGACAAGCAGAAGCTGCTCAAGTCCATTTCGCTGCGCACCCACAATCTCTGTCGCCTGCAAAGGAATATGCTGGGCCAGTTCGATGCGACGCAGCTGATCAGCAATTACGACGCGTTGGCGCTGGCCTCCGAAGCCGGGCTCAAGGAGTATGTTCAGCAGCAACATAATCCCTATCAACTGCAGGTTGGAACAGCGACTTTTTATGCCCATCTCCTATCGATCCTTGACTAATACACATTTCTCCAAAATTAGAATCTGTTTGCAGCCAGCAGCAAATTGGACAAAAATCTGGGCTTATTCCAGCTCGGCGATGGGAGCTGCCAGACCACACAGAAATTACTGGACTGCGAGCGGGACTTCCTGTGCAATCATCTGGAGTATCTGCTGCGTGTCGAGGCGCTGTCCCATCTATTCCTCAGTCAGGAGCATCCGTTCACACAAACAACGATCGACTACAGGAGCTGCATCAAAGTGCCGGCAACAGAAGTGAACGGCGCTTATAACATACTAAAAGGTTTACAATTACTATAGTCTATATGCATATGTATGTGGAGAGTTACTCACCTTGTCTTACTGCTAGATAACCTTGAGAACTATTTTACGGCCACGTTCTATAATTTAACAACGATTGCGCCTCACGATTGGAAGTCATATGAGAAGATGCGTCATCTCGCCAATAAATTACTACAACTACGGCCTGTCGACGACTACTTGCCCAATCAGATAATTGATCAGGTAAAGTAACTAAATATGTATTGTGTAATTCATTGTAAAACAGCTTGGATAAGAGCTCAAAAATGATGTAAATCTAATCCGTAACGACATAAACTGGTTTAGATAGGTATATGTACCCTTTTTCGCAAACATTGTCGAACATCTGAAAATTGAAATCTGTAAAAAGGGCGTATCCGTACCATTTGGGACATGTTTATCCGAAATATTTGATGCGTGCTTAGATTTTTGTTTAAAAGTACACCAAATTTGTATTTTTATCCATATTAGACATATTCTTTATCCATATTTTTTTATCCGAGAAAGCATAACTATTTATACTGCAAACTTTTATATATATCAGCTGTTTCTTTTTTTTTATTATTATAATTAATATTAAATCTATACAGACTTCATAATTATTATCCAAATTCGTATCCATTAATATATCAAATCTTTACTTTATTCTACTTAGGGCATTGACGTCCTTCAGATAATGCGCAATATCCACACGTTTGCCTCCTCCTACGCCTACAATATGAATTTGCAACTGTTTGTGGAGATGCAGAGTCGGAACAAGCATTTGGATATAATCGGAACGCGTCATGTGGCCAATTCCGTGCAGACCCATGGCACGGGCATTATAAATACGACCGTGAATTTCATCTATCAGTTCTTGCGCCAGAAGTTCTATACGTTCTCAACATTCTTGCACGATGAGCATATTAAGTCGCGACTCCTAAAGGAGTATCGCTATCATGCCGAGCAGAAGCATAAGAAACCCTACCAATCGTATCCTTACGAGAGGGCCGAGAGCTTCATCAAGAAAATACGCAAACTGGGCGTATCCAGCAATGGCGAGACATATATGGATCTATTTAGGAAGGTTATAACACAAGTTGGTAGGTTTTTGATAGACTCATAAAATCATTTTAAAAAAAATCAAATTTATTATCCGGCATTATCCGGCTGCAGGCAATGCCGTGGGCTATGTACGTCTGCTGCAATCGGGCAGCAAAAACGCCAACTTTAGAAGCCGCTCCTTTATGTCCAGATTCCACAGCAACTTTATGCGCGGCGAGGCCAAAGACTTGGACCCGACGACCATGGGTTCCATCAGGGAATACGAGAAGAGCGTGGAACATCTCAAAGAATGCTATTCGGACTGCACCAACTACTTTAAGGTATAGCTACTTCAACTCCAATTCGTTTAGGATTATGCCTAATTTTTGGTTTACCTGCACAGCTATTGATGCAAGGATTCCAGCCATTCCTTTGCAATCCACACAATCATCACCTGCGCACATTCTTTCTCATCGCGCCCGCTCTGATCATGAACTACATCGACTATCGGGTCAAGGAGAAACTGAAAATGTACAAAAAGGATCAGTCAAAGTGTTCGCTATTCGAGGATGGCTTTGCCATCGGCCTCGTCTACATTCTCAACATGCTGAATCAGCTGGGCGACTTCCATGAGCTCGGCTGGCAACTGACGACCACACATCAACTAAATGCCGAACGCATGAAGCTCAAGAATACGCTGGCCACACAAGCCAAGAATCCGAGCAATTCCACACACCCAACGGCCACCGACGAGAAGCTACTCCAAACTGTCGCCATCACCGAGAGGCACGTGAATGCCTTTGAGCAGGAATACAATTTACTCTATGCCACCTTGAGCAGTGCGGAAATCTTTTTTCAATAGAGCTCCATGTTGGAGCCAAAGCTGAAGATCCAGTTTAGAATTTGTTACTACGTTTAAAGATATACTATATTATATATATTGAATTTTTTTTTTAAATTTTACACTTGTAAAAACCGAGCTCAGCTCAGTTTATATATTTCAAAATCAACAAAATGTTAATGAAATTTATCAAAATTGTTAAAGTAAATAATCTTGTGCTTGTGATATTTTTGGAACAAGATTCGCGCTTCCCAGATTATGGAACCCATCTCTCATAATGTTTGTAAAATAAATTGAAAAATATTATATTAATATTTAGATTCATTTGGAGTTGGAGTAAAAGTCTGTTTGGATTTGGTTATATTTTTTATATTTTCCTTTTCTAATTTCACTTTATTAAGACGAAATTATAAATTTGACGTTTGGTAAAATTGAGTTTCAAAAAACATTTGTTATCCATGTAAGTTAGCTGGTTTAACTTGTTGTTAGACTACATGTTAGGGTTAGTTATTACTGAGGGCACTTCATGCTAATGCAAGTTCTTCAAATCGTGTCAAATCACAAAGGGTATATATGTATGTATATATATGTAAATGCATGAAAAATACAACAACTGGACACGAAGGTCGCGTCCTTGTGAGTCAACGACGCACACGAAATCCTTCGAGTGCGCATACAATATTTAGATATTACGATAGAATTTTCATAGCGTTACACTTAGGATTAAACACAAATAGTACAAAGTGCTTGAATTCAACATTCAATTTAGATCTCATATGATAGTCACGCCAATTGGGTTAGTTTCACTTCTTTGTTCTCTTCGTTTTCTTTTCTCTTTTTTCATTTTTTTAGTTAGTCTGTTTAGAATCGTTTTGGTACCGAGTAGTGCTGGTATTACAATCAGACGCGTAAGGTACACTATTGTGCGATTCTATCTTGCATTGACAATGTTTACCTGAAAAGTTGCCCCTTATATTATATGTAATATATATTCATACATATGTATATTGATTGATAACATAAAATGTCTATTGAAAATATGGTGTGTATTTCATATTATTACAGTAATTGGTAAAAAAAAAATTGGAGAAAATGCGAACGGGTTTTCGTCTTAGCAGAATTTCCAGCTTAAAGTGCACCACAGTCCTCGACCACAATTTTCTTTGAGGTCTTGCCGGACTGCGAGCCGTAAGACTCGATCTTCTTGACGACGTCAAGGCCCTCGACGACCTCGCCGAAGACGACATGCTTGTTGTCCAGCCAAGCGGTCTTCACGGTGCAAATGAAGAACTGGGAGCCGTTGGTGTTGGCGCCAGCGTTCGCCATCGACAGGATGCCGGGGCCGGTGTGCTTCAGGCGGAAGTTCTCATCGGGGAACTTGTTGCCATAGATGGACTTGCCGCCAGTGCCATTGTGGTTGGTGAAATCGCCGCCCTGGCACATGAAGTTTGGAATGACGCGATGGAAACTGGAGCCCTTGTAGCCGAAGCCCTTCTCGCCGGTGCACAGAGCACGGAAATTCTCCGCTGTCTTCGGCACGACGTCAGAGCGCAGCTAGAAAATTGAAATCGAAATAAAGAATAAGTAAATCAAATTAGACAAGTGTCAAATGAAATCAAATGCATGCACATATATTTATAAATATATACATACATATAATGTGTACAATGACCGGAAAATTACCAAAACTACATGTATGCACACACGCACACACAGATACACACACACTCTCTCGCTCTCTCACACTCACACAGTCAAATACGGCAAATTGCAGCGGAGAGTTGGCGCGTGGAATGTCACTGAAATCGTCTATTGTCTAAATGCTAAAATATATATTTTAAAAATGAAATTGACGTAAGCCAATTACATCATCAAAATAAAATCATTTCTTTCTATCAACTTTGTTCATCAAAGTCAAACGGGTTTACTGTATTCTTACACACACACATATGCATGTATCGCATGACATACAAGCAGCCTTTCTACGTTTAGAAATTGAGGTTATGTTTGCCTGTATTGATTTGTGTGTACATCCATATGTATGTACAAATGCCGGCATTTTTGTCACTTCTTATTTTTTTCATTGTATTAACTTAGAAAAAAGGTGATATGAGCTGCATTACTTGGCATATATTCAACTCGGCAACTAAAAATATAAGCGGCGAACTTTAATTGTGCTATCTCAACACATACACGCCCATTTAGCCCGGTGTGTGTGTATACATACATGCAGATGTACATGAATACATGCATTTTTGATTGAAGTGTATATGTACTCGTGTATATACAAACTCAAAGGTGACTAAACGGTAATTGCCACTTGAAGCCATAGACACACACATATGCATAGACAAACATGCACTTGTGTATTTAATGTAATTAGTTTCAGTATGTGAGTACGAAAGGACACAGTATGCCTACAATATAAATAGTTAATCACGTGTCCCTCTCTCTCTCTCTCTTTCTCTCGTGCAAACATACTGTAAACTCTGTAAAAAATGAGTGTATGTACACAAAAATGCATGCATGTATGCATATGCATGTACACACGTGTATACAAGATAATATGTATACACATACGTACATATACATACACACGTACTTATGTTAAATTACTGCAAAAAGTTAACAGTCTATTGTCAAATTGCAAATAACGATGGAAAATAAAAAAACCGGCAAAATTAGTAAACTCACCTCCATTACTATCCTACCGACGGGCTCGCCATCGGCGGTCATATCGAAGAATACTCGCGGTAAAGTACTCATTTTGGACTGCTTCGAATATTCGCGAACAAACTGAATTCCAAATTGCAACTGACCTCTGTTACTGGCAATTCGAGCTGGGGTTATAGATTTTTGAGGTAAAATGGCGGACCCAGCTAAGCGAAGTGCCGACGACTTGTGAATGTTACGAAGCAGAGTTGCACCTAAAAATACCATCGTGGAAGTGTGCCCGCTTGTCTATCACTAACGTACACGAGGCACTTGGAACCGTTTCTTAGTCATTTCATTCCATCATCCGTTGTTATATCACAATAACGAGGGTGAAAACATTTGAACCAGTCTGGTTCCGCGATCATTGTGTTGCGCATATTGCATGCGATATATTTTTCAATACATTTGAAAAAAAAAAAAAAAAAAATAGAATAGATTGTCTTATGTGCTAACATATCATATCATTATGGTATCCCCATATGTGCTATTTCTTTTTACTGAATATTCAAACTAGGTGGCGGAATCGAAATCTAAATTCAAACTTATTAGATCTTAACGAAAAAAAAAAATACTATAAAAAAAATACAAGTTCTGTAATGAAAATGTATTTTGAAGCTCGGAACATTTAGATCTTCAGTATATATGTATTTTTTAAATTAAAATTGTTCGATAAGTAGTTCCATAACAATGACCAATTGAGCACATTGCAGCTATTGTTATCGATATCTCTGTATATCGGGACTCTTGTTCATTTTATAGTGTTATCGATTCCAATTGAAAGAATATACTCGGCGACAAAAAAGGGTTGTTAGGGTTAGGGTTGTTAAAAAATTTTGATTTAACTCCCGGTTTTCTCAAATTATATTCGCATAATTTATTTTAGGAGTACCTACGATTGTTTTCCTCAATTTTCGGCGTATCAGTTGCTAAAATCTTATTTTTCGAAGCTTCCACTTGGCGATCATTCAAGATCATGGTTAAAGCAAAGCTTTAAATATTAAGAAATTTGTAAAGCCTAATGTTTTTTGCTGTATTATAATTTATATTAATGCCAAATGTGTAGCTTAAATATTATGAAAAAAAAAAAATTGTTTTTGTTTAGAACTGTTTTGTTTTAAATATTTTTGTCTTTAATTTTTTTGTCTGCTTTCAGAAAAATTCTTCCCAATTGAATAGAACACATAAATAAAATCAAAATTAAATGTTTATTTTTTAATGCAACATTTTGCATGTATTATACATATACATTCTTCAATTGGTCAAAGTTTCCCAAATTAAAAAATACCATCTGTGTATTTCAAATTGTTTGTATTTTATTTATAATTTCTCACTTAATACAAAAAATACTCTTAATTTCCTCTTCTCATATTCTTATATCTTTTTTTTTTTTTTTTAGTTTTTTCCTTGTTATGGTATTAAATAAAAATTAAAAGCAAACAAAATGGCAACTTGCGCCAGGGAGCCAAAATAATAAAGCAAATAAAAAAAAAAAATATTAAAAAAAGCTAAACAATAATATTGATTTCCTACATAGAAAAGCTCCTTGCTGAAATAAAGAACAAAAATAAAAATATCTAATAAAAAGGAGTTGTCAGGGAGAGGCGAGGTGACGGGTTTCTGGGAGGACTCAAAGAACGTTAAGGGTTTGAATAGCTTTCACAGCTGTATTAAATACATACACATGTATGTGTAATGCCAATGTATATCAAATACATACATATACAGATATATATATATGGTAAATTAATTAATTAATTAATTAAACAATACGTTCACGCAGGCGGGCAATTAAGTTAAAAATACACAAAGTCAAATGTAAATTAAAATTTTAAGAAAGGCAACGGTGGCTGCTTACAAAACTCGCGTTTATATAATATATTATAGTTATGTGGTATACATATAGACATATATATATATATACATGTATATATTACATAAGTACATATATATACATATACATTTATGTTTTTGTTTCCTTTTCGTACGGTTGTCATTCAGAAGTTGTTCTCTATATAAAGTAGCTGATATATATAGTAGATATAGTTGTAAAGTTGTCAAAAAAAAAAATAATAAAAGTTTAAAATAATAATAACTGTGCATGGCTCTAGAAAACTTTACTCCGAAATATCAATTGGAATGGATGTGGTAAACGTGGGCGTCTCCAGCTCCTCGTGCTTCTTCATTTTGAGACTCTGTAGAGGGAGAGACAGACAGAGAGATGGGATACTTTAGTTACAGTGCCTAGTTAAAGTATTCAACCACTCACCTGTTGCAGCTTATAGTGATTTATAATGTCCTGATCGGCTGGGCATGATTGTGTGAATGCGTCCAGCTGATACATGTGATACATGTATCGCCACAGCGCCGTCAAATGTGTCTGCACGAAAGCGAAAGAGACAGACAGACAGAGAGAGAAAGAGAGAGAGAGGGTTAACAGGTGTAATAGAGAACTAGAGCTTCAGCCACTTACCGGTATCTCAAAGTCAACAAAGTATTTGCCAGCGACGCGAATGTGCTGCAGGCGCGGCATCAGCTCACAGTCGAAGCAGCACATGGTGTCGCCCGTCAGGAAGCGAGTGTTGCGATTGGCCAAATGATCGTTGATCTTGCGCAGGTGGGTGAGCAGCGCATTGTTCTTGGCCTCGTCCTTCTTCACCAGCATCAGCTTCAATTTCACATACAAATTCTCAATTAGCGTCGCCACCTCCTTGTCCTGCACGAACAGATTGTAGCCGCCGGGTATATGCTTCATGATGTGCCGCTCGATCTTCTCGTTCTCCAGTATGGCCAGGCCGTTGTCAATCAGGATCGGCGGATGCGTCGCCTCGAAGTTGGTGCGGAAATCTGGCGGCGGCTTCTGCATGTCCACTGTGGTCACCTTCAGACTGATTGTCTTCAGCTCGGCCAGCAGATACAGATCCATGAAGTACTCCTGGCAGAACAGGCAGGCGCCCTTGCGACGTCCATCAATGGTCGAGGCCTAGTTAACGATAATTAATTAATTAATATAAATATTAATTGGGTCAAGTGTCGTTTTATATAAATATACACGCACACATACATGCGTATAAATTATCTACAATAAATGGCGATCGCGTGCCAGGCGTTTAGCAAACAAATAAATCAAATTCGTTTTAATGAAATAAGTCAACGTACAGTGGCCGCTCGATAAAATAAACAACAAAGCACGGCACAATTTTCAAAGCAAACCAGTATAATAATTTATGTTGTTTGCATATTATCAAGAGACGAAATACATTGGGATTATTATGATGAATTTTGCTTTTGTATTTTTATTTAGTATTTTGTAATTGATTTGTGGTATTTTTAAAATGATAATAAATTATTTACTTTTACTTTTATAATTAATTTTTTTTCGTAGTCTTTATTATTATTATTTTTATTTTATTTTAATTCTTTTATTTTTATTTATTTATTTATTTTTTATTTTTTGTCATTGGAGTTATTAGGCTTTATATTATATTTATTTATTTATTTTTTAAATCATATCTATTTTTATTTCCATTTTTTGCAATTGTTTATTATTATAGTTCTTTTGTTTGACTTTTGATTATTTTTATCATTCGGAATTTAATTTTTGATTATTTTCATAGTTTTTTATTTATTTATTATTATTATCTCATCGTTAGTTCGTCAATTGCTGTTTGCACTATAGATTTAATCATGTGACATCATCATTCATAATATCATTTTGCGTGATGAATTGTTGGCGCATGATATACACACACATACACACACACACACAGCCACACAAATATGTAAACATATGCATGTGTGTGTGTATGTGTGCCGGCATCGATATCCGCTTGCCGCCAGAAGGAAGTGCACACAGACAGTTCCTGGCCGCCATTATTTTGCATGCGAACGGCGGGCACGCCTGCGTGGCATTTGACCAGCAAATGTGGGATGATGATGTCATCAGCTTTGCTCTCTTAGCTTGACTTGTTGATTTATCGACAGCCGGTAATTTATATGTGCGCATACACACATACACACATGCATGCATGCATGCTCGCGTATTTGTGTTAGATAAACTCAAGTAATTGTGTTTCTCCGCATGTGTGCGTGTGCGTGTGTGTGTGTGTTTGCTCAGTGCAATACAACTCCATTTACAGCGTACATTGCTTACAAGGTTGCCGGCCAGCTGCTGCCTAAAATAGAAATCTTGTAATAGTCGCCAGTCGGCCAAATGTACATAGCTAAATAATTGAATTGGCTGCGATTACCTGTGCGCAGCTAAACGCTCGTAATCAGCTGATTTAGCACTTACGCGCATCAATTACTCTTGGCAATTATGTTAATAGTTTTAAATAAGAACTAATTAACATGTATTCAAAAAAAAATATCGTTAAAAGCTTAATAGCTTCACACACACACGCACATACACACACAATCAATCATTTTAAAATTTATCATACATAAAAATAACTACATGTATGTACATATGTACATATAAATATTTATAGCTATTTACACACACACACACATTGTAGGCTTATGCGTGTGTGTAGCTAAAGAAGCCGCGCCCACGCCGCCCCCTATTAAGCACTGATGCGTGCGTCGCTATGAAGGTGGAATGGAAGGGGAGCGTCGTCACGGGTGCGTCGTCACTCAAAGCATTTAACGCTTGGCGCTTTAACGGTTTATTTTATATTGTGGCAGAAATATTGTATATGTGCCTTGTCGCATTATTAGCAGCCGGTGAACGCCCAGCAATGTTATTAACTGTTTGCTGATATTTACTGATACGAGCGCCTGCATGTGCATGTCTCTATACCTATGTACATACATACATACATACATATGCATGTGTGTGCACACATTTGTCACACATAAAATTCCCAAATGACCTGATTACTTTCTCACTTGCACTTGCAGCCACACATACATACAAATGTATGTATGTGTGTGACTGCGTGCGTGTGTGTGTGTATGCAAGGGTGTACACACTCGTGTGAATGCGGTTGAAAAGTAATTACATTGCTGTATGAATTGCAAAATAAATTGTACAACACGCTCATTTGGGGTTACAGCAAAGGTCAAGTTGATGTGTTTGCCGCTGCCATTCGCTCGCTCTTCATCATTTCACCATTGCATGCAGCTCAAAAAAGATTGTAAAATTGCATTTGCCGATCGAAAATAGAAATGATGAACGTAAAATATGCCAGAAGCGACCGCGTCGGCAAATGTCAAGTGGCATAAAACCAGCAATCTCATAACCGAAAAAGAAAATATAATAAATGCGCCTGCCCAAAAAGCAACAAACGATGATCAGCAATAAAAACGTTATTTTTTTTTTTTTTTTTTTTTAAATACATTTCATTTAACTTGCAAAAAAAAATACAACTGCGGTTTACGGAAAAGAAGCAACAACGACAGCCGTCGCAAAAATTTAAATGGCATCATTCACACACAAGCGAGACAAATCTATAGTTTGTGTGTGTGTGTGTGTGTGTGTGGTTTCCATCTCTTTCTCGCTCTACCTTCTCACTGTAGTTAGAGAACATCTACGAATCATCTTCGATTCTTGTTTCGTTAAATTTGTTATTGTAAAAGGGCCAACGTAATTCATCAGAAATAAAAGTGAGATAAGATAAAAAAAAAAAAAACATAAATTGTCAGCACGGTTAGAGCGAGTAGCAACAACAACAATCATAAATAAATATGGAAAGCTCTCATAAATACTAACGCACGACATGCCTGAATCTGTATGTTTGTATTTGTGCAGTCTGTGCGTGTTCTTCGTTTGAGAGAGTGCGTTATTTTTGGAACCGGTTCGCGTTGACAGCTGCAGCGCGCAATATTTTATTGTCATAAGCAATCTGCCTAAATGAGAGTGAGAGGGAAAGAGATGTCAACCTTGGGTTTGGGAGCTTTCTTGTTCTTGCTTCTCCCTATCCAAATTGCCGCATATTTCAACACTTACACACATACATATCTTATCAGGGTAGCGGCGGAAGCATTCGCCCCAATAGAAACTGCACGAGCAACGGCTTCGAGTTGATGAAGTAATAGCCAAAAACACAAAATAAAATAATAATAAAAATTATAATCATTTGTGAGTGAAGGCAAGGAACGTGAGCTTCAAGAGTGCTCGCTGGCTCGTATCTTGGCCTAAATTGGTAAATGGCTAATGGGTTTTTTCTTCCATTCTTTGTTGTTGTTGTTGTACTGCTCGCGACGCGTCTTCATGTTCATGTCTTACTATTATTATTTTTATTTATGGCGTGCTGAGACGCTTGTCAATTTCATTTTGCGAACTTTGTGACTTAATTGCTATTTTAGTAAACATTGAAGATAAAGTACAACGATGTTAAGTAATTTCTAAAATAAATTATTTTTCCATTGCGAAATGTATGTAAAAAGGAACACAGGCAAAAGACAAGCAACATTAAATGTGAGCATTGCGCGAGTTTTCTTTTTTATTTTTCTGAATTTGTCAATGAAATGCATCTGCACACACGCCACCTACAAAGCAAACAACAACAACAATGGCAATGGCAAGACAAGCCTCTCTTGCGTGCTTTGTTAAATGTCATGCAGCAGCGCTTTAGAGATGGACGCGTGAGTGGATAGTGAGCGCACATAATGCATAATGCATTGCAAGGGAATATGCTTGCTTGCTGTGCGCCTCCATGCTCACATGTCAAGCCGATAAAGCACAAACATACATACATACTTATGTGTATATATTCACAGTATGTGTGGTATAACAATTAACTATCGGAGCAAAAAGCTAACACCTTAAGACTGCATGGAATTTCCACACATATCGATACATTTTCGATGCCAAACAAAAAGGCATTGAATTTTGCTTTTTTCTTTCTTTTTTTTTTGGTAAGTCTGCATCAAAGCGAACAACAATAAGCGCAATTGTTGCCGTTGAGATATAATAATAAATACATGGAGTCTGTACGTGTTGTATGGAGTGTGTTTGTGTGGGCGATGACTGTGGCTGGGCCTTTGGCTTTGGCCAAGGAGGCGGAAAACTGCACACGAGAAAAACCTGTTTAGCGTTCAATGGTTGTATTTTGTTGGTTTGTTGTTGGACCTCGGACAGCCGAACACACATATGTTTTGTTTGCTGCACGCGACAAGCAGCGCGCAGAGCCAGTTGTTGGGGAAGAGTGAATGCCGCTACTACTGCTGCTGCTGTTGCTGCTGCTTTCTTCATCTATGCAACATAACAACGGCAACAACCAGGCGCAATGTATTTGGGCGCAAACCAAATTGAACTTTCACTTTTTGCTTAAACGCTTTATTTGTACATTTACGTTTATTGTTGTTTTTCCTTTGATTACAAATGGCATGTACATGTTGCTCTCTCTATCTATGTATGTATGTACGTGTGTGTGTTATGTCAAAGACGCTTCTGCTTCATTGAGAGAGTGCACTGAGTTCAACAGGTGCGCTCGCTCAGGCAGCCATCTTTCACTTTCTCTCTCAATCTAACAGGAAGTAGCTAAGGGGGTGGTGGTGGTGGTAGGTGTAGTAGATATTGGCAAACCCTATGCCCTGCAGTTGGAGTTGCATTAGTCATCGTTCGTCTGCGCATTGTTTGTCGAAGGTGCGGCAAATGTCGCATACAAGACGTGGGCGTTTGAGGAGTGCTGCCAGAGCCCGGCTCACATGAGGCCCTAAATAATGGCTGCTTAACTAATAAAATCAACAATGACTGTGTGCAAAGACAATTACGTTGGCAAACAACAAAACGTTCGAGTTGAAGTGTTGATTTCGTCTTCGTTTTTGCATGACGTAGGCGCCAAGAAATTTCAAAGCCACAGTCACATTGGAGCACACTCACGCACTCACACACACAGATAGGCACAAGCAATAAGAACGTGTGCGATGTCAGGCAATTGAAGTAATGAAATGCGATTAAAGTTTATGTCAGATAAGAACTTATTAATTAAAACGCAAAGCAAATGCAAGAATATTTAGCAAAGCTACTGCTACTACGAATGCAAATTGAAGCATGCACACATACATAGATATATGTGCATATGTATATGTGTGTGTTGTGCTTAGCTGGCCGAGAACTTAAAGAAGAGCGAAGGAGCGAGAGACAGAGACGGAGACGGAGGGGGCGAGCGAGAGTTGAAACCAGTTTTTGCGATGCTTAGCTTAATAACAAAAACAAGAAGAACAAACAGACCAGCAGACAGATAGACGGACAGACAATACAAAAGGGGGCGGCAGAGTACAATGATGATGATGAATAAATAAAAGACCAAAAACGAGCATAATGAATACATTTGTATATATGAAAGTATGTATATATGTATGTACATATGCATATGTATTTCAAGTGACACTGAAGCAGAGAAGAAGCACAAGGTGTCTGTGCTGATTCTGTTATTTGCAACACAATAACAACATAATTTTCACTTTTTTGATGCACTGAAAATTTGCAAAGCGCGCATATTGAAATCTACGAAATACAAGCATATATACATATACACATACATATGTATAAATATGTGTATGCATGTGTACATGTCTGTTATTGCATGTGGTTGGCTAAGTAACCCACCTTAATGATCAATTCGATCTCGGGCACATCATATTTGCTGGTGCCGTTCGTCGTCTCCTGCTGCGGCTGTGTCTCAACTTCGGCGGCTGACATGGTTTTTTTTTTTTTTTTTTTTTTGTAAAGCTTTAGCTTTCTTGTTAACAACTTAGAAATTTACGCTCTTACTGCGGTGTCTTCTTTTCAATTCTTTTTTTTTTTTTGTTTCCGTGCGTTATCGTCGTCGTCGTCCGCGTGACGTGCGTACGTGTTTTTCTTATGCTCTTTATTGTTGTTCTAATTTATATTTGCCAATATGTATGCACACACGAGCACAAAACACTAATTCAAAATTCACTGTACCTAAGTACGCCAGTATATATGTATGTGTGTGTCGATTGTGTTTGTGTGTATTAAAAAAATTACGTTTGCTTCCCGTTGCAAGCGATTGCGGTGTGCTGCCTGTTTGCTATAGTTACAGTATGAAATAGTGTTGGATTGTTCATATGATACGCTGGGACGTTGACATCGTTGCAATATATCGATATACAGCTGAACGCAGAGTTGAAAAGTGCTATCGATAGCTAGCCATGCCTCTGGTCTCACTGAGATTTGTTCGTTTTGTCATGCCGGCTATCGTGCTGCCGCATTGAATTTATTTATTTGGTGTGCACAAGTCGGCTTCTATTTCCATTATTAAAAAAAAAAAAAAAAACTAAATATAAAGTTGAATTATGGCGCTAAATTTGAACGAGCTGCTGCAGCAGGCACAGCGCCTCTCCAATGAAACCCAAATAGACACAGAAATGCCGCGCGTCGATCGTACGCTCTCGCAGGTTCTACAAGCCACACAGGAGCTGCATGAGCGCGTCACACAAGCCGGCACAAACGATTTGCAAGCGTAAGTTAACAATTGCCTTTGTATATTATAATGATGTATATTTATGTATGCCGTGCCTTGTCTCCTGCAGTCACATTCTGCTTGGCTCTAGGGGCGTCGATCTGCCAAAACTGACACAGAAACTCGAGACCTTGAGCGCCAGTCAATCCTTCGAGCCCATCAACCCCATTGGCGATACCGATGTGGAGGGCTACCTGAAGAACGAGCGCGAGAATGCTATAATTGCCGTGATTGAGGAGACCAATAAAAATGTAAGTGTGTATGCTCTTTTATCTTCTCGAATTCCTTTGATAGTATATATTCCCCAATAGATATTCAAATCGGTGGAGCGCAACAAAATGCGCTGCATACTTGCCGAATGGGGCGAGGAGAAGGAGCATCTGCTTAATGCCCTGGTCGGGCCCAATCAGGAAGACTTTCCCGAGGTGCACCGCCACATGGTGTCCACCGTACTGCCACAGACAGCCATGCCGCGCTCTCGCCTGAATCGCGTGGAGGCCTTGTATGCCCAGCAGATCACCATCTACAATGAGGTCCACAATCAGGGCAGCCAACGCACCAATTTGCTCAACCAGTTCACCCAAATGGTGAAGGAGCAGGAGACTGTCATGGATGTTCAGATTAGCGAAATGTGGAGCGTGCTGACCTACATGGCCAATGTGACGCCCCTCAGTCGCAGCGTTGAGCCGGCCAAGTTGCGCCAGAACGGCCTACCATTGGTGCAGAAGGCCCTGAGCTATCTGGAGCAGTGCTACAAGCGGTACATGAATACGGTCATCCAGAAGAATCGTCTGATTGGCCTACGCGGCGGCGTACCCAATGTCTACAATACGGTATGCTCCTATGTGACCATCGCCTTCCAGTCGCCTCATTCCTTGGTCGGGCTGCTCGACGTCAGCGATGGGCGTCCCTTGTGGCCGCATGTCTACTACAGCTTGCGCAGCGGTGATCTCGGCGCCGCCGTGCAGTTCCTCAAGGAGGGCGGCGTTTGCCCCGATTTGATGAAGCTGCTGCAGGCCAAGCATAAGCTCAAACAGAAGCAGGACCATCTGCATCCGCTGAACGAAACTGAGCGTCCCACTGTCAAGCTCGAGGGGCAGCTCAAGCTCGAGTACTGCAACAAGCTGCGCATCTGCACAGATCCCTTCAAGAAGGCGGTACGCTATACCAATATATATATATATACATCTATATATAACTCTGTGGAAATTCTAATTCTTTGCCGATTTGCAGGTCTATGCCATCGTCTTGGCCTGCGATCCGAACGAGCCGCACCAGGAGGTGGTGCGCACCATTGACGACTTCCTTTGGATGCAGCTGAGCGTACTGGACACCGCCGAGCGCATCGACTACGACTTGGAGCGCCTTAGCTACGGCGACCTGCAGTCGCTCATCTTGGAGAAGTATGGCGAGCACTATTTCAATGCACGCGAGAAGACGCCGCTCTACTTCCAGGTGCTCGTCCTCACTGGCCAGTTCGAGGCAGCGCTTGAGTTTCTCGCCCGCACCGATGCCAATCGTCCGCATGCCGTGCACATGGCCATCGCCCTCAACGAGCAGTATATGCTCGCAACGCCGAACGACATACAGAAGCCGCTGCTCTCCACCGACCCAACCGATCCGCCGCCCATGCGTCGCCTCAATCTGGCGCGCCTGATCATCATGTACACGAAGTGCTTCGAGCAGACCGACACCGTCGAGGCACTGCAATACTATTACTTGTTGCGCAACTTCAAGACCTCCGATGGACGCAACCTGATGATGAGCTGCGTCTGCGATATGCTCGTCGAGAACTGCGACGAGAATATGTTGCTCTTGATTTTTGGCTCGCCCGATCCCTCTGATCCGTGGCGCTACGTTGGGTAAGCAGTTGATGATAGCATTCCTTATAGCTTTGACTCAATGTTACCCATTCCCCACTGCAGCGGCATCTTGTCCCAATTCTCCAACTTGGATTACGACAAGTACATCCTGGCCGGCATGGTGGGCGACGAGCTGGCGCATCGCACCAAATTCGAGGCGGCCATCCGTCTCTACTTCATTGGCGGCCAGCTGGACAAGGCCTTGCGGCTGCTCTGCTCGCTGCTCACGCAGGTGGTGCACCAGCCGGCGGAGAAGGGCAGCGTCCGCGAGCAGCTGACGGTGATGTCGGAGCGCATGAATGAGTCGCTGAGCCGGCGCATAGCCGACATCGACGAGCCTGTGATGCGCACCTATCGCATGCTGGCGGAGCTCATCAAGTTCTTCGACTATTACCATTCGGGTCAATCGCGTTTGGCCGATGAGGTCCTCAACAGGAATCGCATTACGCCCAACAGCTGTGCCGAGGTGGACGAGTGTGTCAACAAGCTGAAGCTGGTTGGAACCGACATGATCAAAGTGCTGCCCGATGTGCTGCTGGCCGCCATGGATCTGATCTACGGTCAGTATCTGGAGATGAAGGCCGGCGCCAACATAAGTAGCCGCAGCATCAGCTCCAACGACGAGCTGCTGAGTGAGCCCAAGGAGGAGATTCTCTCACATTTGCGCCAACGCGCCAAGGCACTCACCAACATGGCTGCCACGCTGCCCTATCGCATGCCCTCGGACACCAACAATCGCCTCGTCCAGCTGGAGATCCTGATGCACTGAAGCAGCTGCCAAACAACACATAGAAAAGAAAGGGGGTACGGGAAAGGGGGCATAACCGAGCGGGAGGGAAAAGAAGAAATGCAATCACTATCAAGATCAGAAACGGGATAGCTAACTGATTCAATATATGTTCGTTTGTATTTATGAAATTTAGTTTTGTTTATTAAATCGGTTATTGCAAAAATGGAAATGCGCGTTGTTTATTTACTGTATATATATATATATATATATATATATATGTATGTATATATGTATACTGTATATATATATGTGTGTATATGTATATTATATAGTTGTATAGTTATTTTGTGCGTTTAGTTGCTATCGTCAGTCGAATGGGCGGGGCGCCTCCTCGCCTCAGCCCATATACTGATAGGATGCACAGACGGGCTCCTGGTGGCGCGTGTGCGGCGACGATTGCAACGCGAGTCGCTGCAGATGGCAGCCGCGGCAGAGCAGGCGGCCGTCCAGCGGGTAGCAGCGCTTGTCCGGCTCATCGGTCAGCTGCATGCCGCACTCCTCGCAGATGTAGCAATCGACGTGAAAGTCCTTGTCCATGGACACGACGCGCACGGTCTCATCGGTGCCCTCGACGGGTGTGATGCCTGCAGCAGAGCAGATTACAAATAAGATATAAATAGACATGTATATACATGTATGAGATCTGGGGGCAGCGCACCTTTGCCGCAGCTGGCGCACTTTGGCGCAAACATGCGATGGTAGTCATTGACGCAGTAGATCTTGTGATCCACATCCACGGTGAAGGGCACGCCGTCCAAGCACTCATTGCAGATGCAGCAGCGGAAGCAGCCCGGATGATATGACTTGCCCATGGCTTGCAAAATCTGAAAGTGCATGAGACCAATTAGAGGCAGACAGATAGAGTGAGGGACAGAGGGAGAGACGAGAGGGAGAGGGTCGGGGACAGGGCGTACACACCATTTCCATGATCAGGTGGCCACAAATGGCGCATTTCTCTGCCGTCTGCTGGAAGCCCGAATACTACAAAGACGATAAAGAGAGCGAGAGAGAGAGAGAGAGAGGGTGAGCTTAGGTGTGAATGAGACACGTATAGAGCCGGATAGCTACCATGTAGTCCTCCTCGCAGTAGACACGACCGTGCACATTGTAGAACGCCTTGCCGCGCAGTGCCCGGCCGCAGGAGCAGCAAATGAAGCAATTCGTGTGATATAGATTGCCCATGGCTTGGCAGGCCTGGCCGGCGCCCTTCACCTTCTCGCCGCAGGTGTGGCAAATGCCTGCAAGTGGAAGATTAACGATCAGATAGCTGCATATCGGTCTCAACTCTCTCTGGCCTACCAAAATACTCTCCATGCTCCTCGCTCTGCTCGATCTCCTCCTCCAGCTGGCGCGTCAGCTCCTCGATCTTGCGCTGCGCCTCGGTCGGGCCAGCCGGACGCGGCGGAGTCACGCTGTATGGCAGCAAATTCTTGGTCAGACCTGTTTCGTGGGCAAAGTACAGTAAACATTAAACATGTGCGACACGAATAAAGAGGCGCTTAAAGCATGGCAAGTGGGTTAGATGATTAGGCATACCTCGTTTGGGCCGCAAGGCGGCTATGCAAGCATGGTTAAAAAGAGCATAAGATTATGATTAGAGTTAGGATTAGGATTGTATATATTTAAGTATATTTTATGTTTTAGTAGCTTGACTAGCCTATTTGAGCAAGTTCCCATTCAAACGTAGTCTATATGAAGCCAGTAAAACGTTTAAGACAGCTGCAATGGTATAAGCTCTCTGTTATTCCTTTTCGTGAGAAACTTTATTTGAGGTAGTTCTCTAGAGGGAATGCGAGCTAGGCTTTTCCAAAAGAGCTACTATTCCTTAGAGAGCATTACGAAAATAACTACAAGTCTTTAGAGAGCATTACTAAAAGCCAGTAAAACCTTTTTGACAATAGTTATGGTAGGTTTTGTCGGTTCCGCTCTATCTCTCTCTCTCTCTCTCTCTAGAGAATGCGAGTTAGGACTTTTCGCTAGATAGGAAAACGTTTTTGAAAGAATCTGCGAGACAGAGAGAGAGAGAGAGAGAAAGAGAGAGAGAAAGAGAGAGAGAGAGAGCGGAAGAGAGAGAGATAAAACTAGAGAGAGTGAGAGGGAATGATATGGGAATAGCATCCGATATTCTCTCGACTCATTTTTCCCTTCTTTTAAATGAGAGCTGCTCTTTAGGATAAACTTGAGAAATACACAAGCGCGAAGAGCCCAAAAAATGTCTATGATAGAAGATATGATGATGAGATTAATTAATAATTCTTAGTATTCATTAGATTTACTATTTCGAATAAATAGTATGATCTTTCCAGAGAGAGAGAAAGTCCTTAGGCTTCTCTACAATTAGAGTTATTGGATATTAGAGAAGTATTTGGCATAGGAGCTACTCTTTTAGAAAGACGCATGAATATGCGACTGCGAGAGGGAGAGAGAGAGAAAAAAAGGTGATAAAAGTGCAACTGACATTCCGCTGCCCCCTCAACTTCTCTCTGCTCCAGTTCCTCCAGCTTTTCATTAAAATATTTTCCAGTAGAGCAGAAAACCCTGATAAGAGTTAGTCATATACTTTCTGTATGCATATTCGTATAGCTGAGCCGTATCGTATAGCTTACGTGCAGGGGTTAGTCATATTGCTGTCTTGGTATTGGTGCGCATCGAGATGCACTCACCTGTGCTGCTCTGCGAGGGCGTTGGCGATGTGGCCACCGCGAGTGGCGCCGTTGTGGCGATGGGCGTGGCGCGCAGCTGCAGGGGTTGCATTTGCGCTGCGGCGGACGTCGTTGCCGTTGACGTCTGCGTTGCGGCCGCTGTCAACGGCGGCGGCGGCAATGGCGGCTGCGGACTGACCGCAGTCAGTCGTCCATTGTTGTTACTGTTGTTGTTGTTGCTGCTGCTGCTGCTGTTGTTGGGACTGCGACTGTTGACGGCGCTGCTGGTGGGGACGGCGGCGGCGGTGCTGCGGTGCAGATTGGCCGTCATGCAGACATAGTCGGAGCTGTTGATGTCCTCGATATAGTTGGGATTGACGGACACATTGATGCCCACCTGCTGCTGCTGCTTGATGGGCGTGTGCTGCTGCAGCTGCAGTTTGGCCAGCGGCGGTGGAGCCGGCGAGGCCAGTGGACTCCCATGGCTGGGCAGCGATAGATTCCGATAGCGCTGCGTGGGCGAGCCCAAGGCACCGGAGCTGCCACCGGCATTGGACGAGCTGTTGTTGCTGCTGCTGCGCTGGTGCAGCGGCGACGATAGCATCATCGCATTCAGCTCCATTTGGTTAGCTGTGGGCGTGGGCGTGGCCATCTCTGTGTGCTGATACATGGTGGCCGTGGCCGGCGATGCCTGCGGCTGGGCCCGCTGCCCGGAATGGGGTATAATGTTCTCATAGATCGGCGCCACGGCGGACAGCTCCTCGATGGGCTGATGTGTGTGCTTCTGGGGCGCCTCCGGCACGGGCGTATGTGCGAATCGACCGCCCCCAATGGGCTGCATCAGCAAATAATCGTTCAGCATGACGCTCTGCCGACTCGCCGGACTCTGGGGCTGGGCACGCCGCTGGTTCGTATCGAACTGGCCATAAAACTCCAGATTCTCATAGACCGGCGAATGCTTCTGCGGAGCTATGCGCTGGCCAAGCACCTGAGCCGTCGGCGCATATATCAGCGGGGGCTGACTGTTGCTGCCGTTGCCTATCATAATGGGCTCCGCGCCGGGCTTGGGTATTGCGGTGGCGTACTTCGAGGCAGCTATTATATTGCCACGCTCATAGAGCTTGTAATCCTCGCTGTTGGACAGCCGCTGGTGGTGCTGTTGCTGCTGCTGGTGTTGATGGTGGTGCTGCTGCTGCTGCTGTTGCGGCTGTTGTGGTGCATCGTGCATAAAGTTGTCAAAGCCGCCGGGCGAGCGCTGATAGCTGCCGCCAATGTGCAGCCGCTGCATGAGCGTCTCATAATCCGAATCACCGGCTCCACTCCCCACCGCGGTGCTGGTGGCATTTCGATGCGTTCGCTGGGTGGTCATTGTGCACACATATACATACACGCACACACACGTATACGCGTGAGTCGAACAGAGAGCGTTGAGCGACGATGACTTGTTTCGCTCAAGGAGTTTTTGTCCCTTTGATGATGTCTTACCAGTCTGCCGTCTTTTTTGACGCTGCCAATTTATGTGCGATTTATCAGCTTTGTGACACCATCATTTTTTATTCAGTTTTTTGTGTGTTTAATTTTGTCGAAACAAAGACAAGTTGCAAAGAAGAATCTCTCAGACACAATAACACAGGTACGCACAAATGTCTATGTATTTGTTGGTGTTGTTGATCTTATATCGATACATCGATAAGTTTCATTTGAAATTTGCGTATCGTACCGTATCGATAGACTTTAGGGGCGCTCAAGCGCAACTGCCAGTGGAATTCAAATCATGTGAGAATATGGCAGCATTGCTTTAACATTTAAATATTTTATTGATCAGCTGTTGACTAAATTAAGGGCAATTTATGGTCACCTGGTTGAAAAGTGAATTCAGATAATTTATGAAACCGTTGTACAGAAATATATATGCAGCTCAAATTTATTGCTTATGAAAATAAAATGAATTTACTTGTATATTCGCAGCAATAAATAATAAAAACACATACACCAGGAGACATTCCAATGTGCACTAGATGGCGCTAATCTCGAAAGAAATAGGCGGTAAGTTTGAAAATAATATTAACTTAGATAAAGTTGTACAAGTAAAACAACAAATTCTTTGCCATTAGCAATTTTCTTTATTTGCAGCTACACATCAGATACATTTATTGTTTCAAATATTATTTTAGCCTAACTTAATTGAAATACAGCGGCAACACAAGCATCGCAGAATAAAAACAATTGTATTTAAGATGGCCCGAGTGGATTTCAAATTAGCTGCAAGATTTGCGGCCTTTAAATTTGAATTGCTAAATAAATGATCAAATATTTAAAATTCTGCAGTTTTGCTTTATTTAGAGTTTACACTTTGGAGATTTTTTTTGTTTGTATTTGTTTTTGAAATATAATGTTGTCTAGTTTAATTGCAATGCAGCGGCAACACCAGCACCAGCTCAGAAAAAAAAAAATAAAATAAAATAAGAATCTACCTACAACGGATAAAAGTACACGTTAAACATATTTGCAAAGATTACTCGATGCAATCGCTGGAAATCGAAGTTACCGTTGCTAATGCCCTGTATATAAGTTTGTAGAATTTTGGTCTGTTGGATTAATATAATGGATTAGTAGAGGAAACGTTTCACATCAAAGTACACAATTATCATGCATACATACATAACTAATGTTAATGTAAATGTATATAATAATAATAGCAAGTATATATGGATTGCATTTTATATCGCATCTATCATTTCTCATCTGAGTCCTTCTGATGACAGGTTTGATTCACTTTAAATATGTTGGAGAGTTCATCCAGCAAAGTCTCGTAGCGATAGGCGACGCGAATTTCTGGAACATTGGTGCGTGTTATGTCGTTGCCATTGATGCCATCCTCATAGTAGTTGGGTCCCAGCCACTGTTGCTTGATCTGTGAGTGAAACATATGGAATCATATGATTATAAGCCATAGCACGGAAAACTCTTCCAGAGTTCTTTACTCACGTTATGTGGAAATCCGCTCATAATAACGCTATTGCGTGCCAGCTCGCACATGTCGCAGGAGCTGAGCTTCCACACCTGCGCTGCAATGCTGTACTCCTCCATGAGGGGTTCCTAATCAAAAACGTCGTAAGATAATTAATGACACATGTTTATATTTCCACTCTCTCTCTCTCCCTCTCTGTTTGTTCTGTCCACTTACCTTGGTGAAGTGAAACTGCAACGGATCATCGGTGGACAGTGAGATAATCAGTCCACGAGCCAAATATTCTGGCAGTGGATTGCGATGGTAGTTGAGAAACAGCGAATTGTTCGACAATGGCGACATAGCAATGCCAATTTGGGTCAAGTAGTAGAGGTACTGCAGCACCGGCACCTTGCGCAGCAGCAGGCCGTGCGAAATGTTCTCAGCCATCAGATAGCCACAGACGAGATGCTGCACAGGTCCAGCCTCGCCGCAATGAGGACGTAGCACGAATGTATTCAGACCGCGCTGCCTGTGAATGTGAATACGATATTAATCGCATATAATATACATATATACTTGATCAGTCCCCCGCCCGTTCTCCACTCACTTTCTAAATTTGTTTAGCACCGTCATATTGGCGAACATGTAATATATGTAGTAAGCATACGGTGGATTATCCTCGTACGTCCATTCCTCCGGCCGGGGCACGTCGCTATCGAATAGCGGATTCTCTGGCTTGGACTCATCATCCACGGAATCGAAACCAATCACGTAATTCAAGAAACGATGTAAATTTGCATTTTCACTTGGCTTGTTGGTCGCCTCGAATAGCGGCAGAAATATGTTATTCATTATCTCCTGGAATGACGTCATCATCTTGTTCGACTTGAAGATATCGAACAGACGCGGTATCTGTATCAACCAACGTATGTTCGAGCTATAGACATCATTATCGATGGCCCATTTGGCGAGTTTATTCCACTCATCGGGCGATTTACCATAAATGGAGAGTCGCAGCTCTGCATTCTGATATTTCGATTCCTCCAAATCGAAAGCCACTTCCTAAAAATGAATATAATAATATATTAATTATATTTACATCTAATCTCTATATATACATATGTACATATGTCTGTAGTCTTCTGCCTACCTTTATAATTTGTGCAAAGTATTTGCCATTCAAATAATTATCCGTCTTGAGGAAGACCTCCCTGAGGCGCGACTCGCCAATGGGATTGTATTTGGAATTGAATTTATCAAAGCGATGGAACGTATTGCGATCAGCATGAACATCCAGCATATCAACGGTTAGATCATATGTGGTCAGATTCATCGATTGAAAGACCTGGGCCAGTGTCATCGGCTGGCCGTTCGTGTGGGTGACCACCTCGTTGGCATTGTTCTTCAGCGTCTTCTTGATGAAGCGCAGCAAATGCTTCTGATTCATGCAGGACGCTGCATGTATATGCGTGTCCACTTTCCTAGTGTTGTAAAAGTCGCGATGCGGCACAGCCTTCTGGGCGGCCAATTCGCGTAGCTCATTCAACAAAACGTGCATCTGGTACTTGGACGACAAATAGCAAAGGCGACGATAACAAAATGATTTCCTGCGAATCCACAAAGACGTTCAATTAAAGTAAATACATACATATATGTATATGAGGAATTTATACACCTACAGTGGCCCATCAGCTATCATATTGCACATGACCTGCATGTCATTCACAAACTGATTCATATCTGGATACGAAAAGTCCAGTTCACTCGTGCATTCCTGTGAATCAAATAGATGTTTATATTCACATACATACATATATAGCTGAAGGGGAGTTGTTCCGTGTCGAGCTCACCTTATCATTGTAGATGTGAAAGACTCCATTCACTGGCTTTATGAAGTACGATTCATCTGGCACGAACTCCACGTCCCAGGCATGTCTCGATCTTAGGGGCGACATCAGTGTGTGATGCTCTGCGCGTGTGTTTGTGTGTTTATGCAATAAATATACATATAGAGATATTGAGTATTAAGCACAAATTAACAGTGTTGTCTGTCAAATGTTACAAACTAATTCATTTAATTTGTCAAACTAACGGTATTTTAACTACAAATGCGCTACACACAAATTGTTCTTGTTGTTTACTGTGTGCTTGGTCAATAAGAACACAAAGAATATATATATTTCTGTATCGAAAATTATGTTAAGAAATAGAAAAGTAAAACATTGAAACAGTATACTCTATAGGTGACTTAGTCTGGCCGAGATAAGTGAACTTGGTGGACTTTTGCTTATCTCAAAGTCAATGCCCCATTTTTAGCCAGTTTGTTGTAATTAATGAATTCATACATTTTTGATCTTGTCTACAAAACAAATTTGCAACTTTTTACTAAAGTGTTTTTTAAGTGCTGGTTTCAAACTCGGCTGAGATAAGCGATGCACTCAACGGCAGGCAGACATAACACACAAGAGAGAGGTGTGATATACAGAGAGCAAGATAGAGAGAGAGAGAGAGAGAGAGAGAGAGTGTGTGTGTTAGCAAATGCAATAGTTACATGTGGTAGAAAGAGACGCAACATTTGAGTGCACAAAACAATGACACAAAAAGCAACGGTAAGTCTGCAAATACACTCGGAGAACGTGACAAAGCCTAATTACTACGACACGCGCACTCCAGAGAGAGCGCGCAATTAAAAAACATAAACAGAGCGAGCAAGAGAGCGAGCGATTAGCACAAGGAACGCAAAAACAAGAGAGCGTAAAGCGGTTCAACATTTGTATGTGTGTGTGTGTGTGTGTGTGTAGATATTGGATCAGTCAACAAATGGAAGCAATGGTGTTCGGGAAGTGTGTGTGAAAGAGAGAGAGAGAGAGAGAGAGAGAGAGAGAGAGTGTGTGTATGGGTTTGAGTGTGATACGAGAGAGTGGGGAGAAAAGCGGAAAAGCAACAAAGGAACTTAACAATTCAATCCGAACACGGAAGCAGCCGCGACCGAATTACCTGTATAGTTCGCCATACTCTGTTTGCGAATTATGTCTATAATAAAATGAAATAAAAATAAATATATATATATATGTAGAAATCTTTGTACAAAATCAAGAAAAAAACAAAAGAAAGAATAAAGTACGCGCCGGGAGCATAGAAAATAATTATGTAAATAAATCAAGAAAAGCGAGAGTTAAATAGACCTGAACTGAGAAACTTACTAAACGAAATAGAAGAAGACGAGCGAGCGAGATATACAAAAGAAAGAGATAAATATACATTTAGATATGTATATGAGTATATACACATATAGAGAACTACAGAGAGGGAGAGAGAGAGAGAGAGAGAGCGCGCGAGAGATAGAGAGCAATGTTGATAAAGAGAGCTGGTTGGGGTAGTTAGGTGGCAGGAGAGTTCTAGCTGAAAAGAAGAGTATAAAGAGCTTAATGCGTTCCTAGCGCATGGTCAACTGAACTGTAACGGTAATCTATATGCGTATACACATATATATGTATATACATCAAGCTAACGGTAAAAGAAGAAGATTAAATGAAACTATTCGTTTGTATCATACACGGCATACAGAGCATATGCAGGCATACATATGTACATGTATTTGTTATATATGCATTTCATGGTGCTATACAACACTGGCAGAACTCTCTACTACATATGTATGTATTTTGGGGGGTGTGCCCACACCGATGCTTAGATGCCTCGGCTAGACCAATTGTTGCTGATGCTGATTGATGGGTGGTTCAAATGCGATTTGGACTTACCTGAAACCGACTTAACTGGCACATTCTCATAGCGATCCTTCAGACTCACCGTCTTGAGGAAACGTGCTGTGGTGGTGGGGAACGATTGATCCGACACTTGCATATATTTGGCACGTAGCTTAAGTGCCTCGATAAGTAGCGTCGACGCACGTTCCAGATCCTCTAGTGGCACGCCGCTCGTATCCTCGCCGGACACGGAAACACGCTGAAAATTAATGTCAGCATCTGTTCTACGTTTCGGTACCGCCTGCTCTGTCAGACCATCCGAATCCGAGCTGCTGCGTCGCGGCGATGCTGTAATGGGCGCAGCCGAGCGCTGACAGGTCGATTGCCTAGATGAAACGAGGGAGGGGAATACAAAAAAAAAAAAAAAGGAAAAACCATCAGCCAAAATTTCTATAACGAAACGGCCAACCGAACTGCACCATTGTTCCTCATCGTGCTGATACTCGTATAGGCGACAGAAGCTATAGCTATCATCCGCAAAAGACATGCTGCTCCTGACCAATGCACCTAGCGAATGGCCCACTATCGAGCCGACCTGGCCAACTTCCGAAAGTTGCCAAAGTTAACAGTTGTCCAATGATCGATTGAGCGATTAATTTATAGACCCTGCCCGCCCGACTAGATGTATACACGCAATGGCAACGAGTCCACCCACAACCCACACCTGTATTGTTTGCCAAAAAATAATTATGAATACCCTGACCGGGTCGAGCCGGGTTGGTCCGAGTCCAAGTATGGGTTAAGGGAGTCGGTCTTAAGCGTCTAACGAACATTAATCATTTTGATGTGTCAATCGCGAGGGTCTCTCTACATAATAACCCTATATCTCTTCTTTGAACTGTACGGCAACAGCAGTAAACAGTAAACGGTAAACAGCGAACGGAGCAACGGAACGAACTTCAAGTGCAATTGTGAAGTTCGCAACTTTCGACGCTTGGCGTGTGACACGAACACGAACACGAGCTAAATGCAAAGTGTCTGGGTGATTGGATGATTGCGCGTCCTCAATGTCAGCGTAGGTCGAGAAGGTATTCCAAAATACCGAAATGAAAAGAAGGGGCAACAACTGTTCCGTTCCAAAGCAACCGGAGCTTTGTGGGTTAAGGGCTTTGAGGCAACGACTGCCGGATACGCGCCTCGACTTTTGCGCTTTCTTGCGGCGATGCGCCCTTCCAAGTTATATGGATGCACAAATTGTACTGAATGTGACGGCATCCGAAATTGAAAATGCGGCTAACAGCAGTGCCCGCCGGTGGTGGTAGTAGTCGCGGTGCTGGTCATGGTGGTCGTGGTGGTCGTGGTGGTCGTAGTGGTTTCATCATTATGCCATAAGCCGCGTTGTTGACGCGGTCGCATTGCCGGCCATCGCCTAATGCAGTCCCATTCAAAATCAAAACGTGTCCAACGCTGTTGCCGTCTCTGCTTTGGCACCTGCTTGGCCCGCACGACCCATTCGCCAAAGAACCCAAGTTCCTCCCGCCCACTACCTTACCGGCCCCCTTCCCACCCCTGTCGACCATGACCAAGTATCTGTCCTCGTCTAGTCGCTTGGATTAGCCGTGGGTCCAAAAACAATGCGAGCTTGATAACTAGCGAACGCATGACTCTTCGAATATCCGAAGACTATATACCCTAACTCCCTCGTAGAGAAACGCCAATAACGTGGTGTAGTTCTTTAATACTGGATACCCCCTATCACTCTGCGAGATCAATGCTCTGGCTCAGTTGATAAAGAATTTCAGCTAGATTGGACGATGCTTAAGGGCTATAGATTTTCAAAGACTGTACTCATTATAATAAATCAATTACATCATAATGATATAGTTAGCTGGTGCTCGGGAAATTTGAATCGCATGAAATTGAAGAGAGATCCATTACTGAAAAGATTTTCGGCATATTGCCGAGGGGTTATAGTATATTTCTCTACAGCTGCTGTTGTGCATGGTTAACATAGTCGATGAAGTATTTAATATACCCATTGCATTTTAATTACAGCGCACTCACAGCGTTCACTTAGCTGCTGCTGTTGTTGTTGTTGTTCATTAAAGGGCTTTTGAAACGTTAGATGGGATAGAGATTTCTATGCGTGGAGCTACGTGGATTTTCACATTGAACCAGGTAGCAGTATGCAGTAGAGTAGTATATAACTACTTTCTCCTACTATATATGGTTTTATAAGATAGAAGATGGAATATAGAATATAGAAATTAGCGAAGAGTAGATAGGAAACAGAAGATATAATATTGTAGATAATTGATAACAGAGAAAAGACAGAGGATAGATGATAAAATATGCAAAATATATGATAGAAGAGGTGAGAGGTAAGACAGAATATAGAACATTTAATGAATGATAAAATTCAGTCGAATATGGAACATAGTGGATACAAGATACAATATGCCAAATACAAGATTGAAGATAGATGAGGTGGGCAGAGGACGGAGAATAGAGTAAATGATAAAAGAATATAGAAAGTGGAAGATGTGGAAGATATAAGATGGAAAGAGGGATAGATTATAGAAACAAAACTACAATATAGAATATAGAGTTCCCAACTTGAAAATCTTTCTGAATTGAATCTAAATCGATTTGATCTCTATTAGTTTTGTGGCTGATCTCTGAGTATAATAATCTGATCGGGGCACCATTGATGCACATAGAAAATAAATAGATTTTACACTATCTGCTACATATTATTATTGCGATCTAAATTTAGTTCATGTCTATCGTGCTTGTAATTATGTAATTATTGTATATTTCGAAATGAAAATTCTTTTCAGTTTTGATCAAGGTTTAGATTCGTTTCTGAATAGGTAGTCGTACTCACTTCTCATTTAGCAGGCGCTGTATTTGTAATTTCTTCTCAATCTGCTCAATTGGGAACTGGGGTACTTCATATGGTGCCGAAATTTCATTACTTAGCTCATTTTCGGCCTCCGGCTTATCAGTGTCCGCTGAGTCGATCATATCGCCTGGAAAACACAACAAATTGACAGTTAATTGATGCTTTATAAATGTTTATAGCTCTAGATTATATTATAATATATATTGATGTTGTCTATATAGTCAACCCACAAATTGTTTCTACTGGCTCAAATTCAGCTTTGATGCCATTCCTATTATTATTGGTGAAGCTCTTGGACTCCCTGACGTTGGAGCCAAAGAGTTGTGCATCCACTTTCATACGATGCGCACTGTCCATCCGATTGAAGTTCATACCGAATCAGGGAACAAGAGATATATAGAGAGAGAGGGATGAACGGGAAATGAGTTTCTTTTCGTAGTTCCCGCGACGCTTGTGGCCTGAACGAGCGCTGGCACTTTAATGACCAAGCCCCGAACACCGAGCCACTCTCGACTCTGACTCGACTCGACTCGAGTGCGACTCGAACCGACACCTGACAGCCGATACAATGCGCTTGCTGTCGCTGCTGTCGTTCTCGTTGCTGTTGTTGTTTCCTTTTTTCGAAAACAGCAAAATTCGATTCGGATGCACGATTATACAGAATTCGTATTGGAATCGACAGAAGAAGCAGCAGCAGCGGCAACAGCTCGAAAACAAATAAGAAAATAAGTTCGAAAGGCAGCTCAAATAGCTGACAGCGATAGCGAAAATGCGTTGCAATCAGCGACACCGACTCAGAGATACGCTGCAAGATCGGCAAGGCGGCTTGGAGTGTCTCTATATCTATATCTATATCTATATCTATATCTATATCTATATCTATATCTATATCTATATCTATATCTATATCTATATCTATATCTATATCTATATCTATATCTATATCTATATCTATATCTATATCTATATCTATATCTATATCTATATCTATATCTATATCTATATCTATATCCGACAAATTAGATGAGTAAGGAAAGCTACTCTTTAGTGGGCAAGTGTAGTCAGAGCTATCGTGGTCTGTTTACATGTGGGAAATGAATAGCAGTCCAGACGTGCCCAAAAACAAGCCCACGCTCTGGCAGCATCCCGCTGCTCGAGATGGGCATATAGAGAGATAGTCACTGAGCTGCTGGCATCAAGTTGAAGAGATAGTTGTCCGACAGATGAGAGATGACATGCAGCAACTTTCTTGTCTTGGCCTTTGTGGTGGGCGCAAGACATTCAACACTACACTGTATGGTAATAGCTTGCCAAGTCTCGTTCAAGCTGTGCGCGTTAAAATTTGTATTAGCATATTAGTATAGTTAGCTAGTTTAGTTTTGTACATTACTTGCCCTACAAATCGTAGTTGTCAATTAGTTAAAGAAAATAAATATTATCATTAAACATTCTTTTACATTTTAGTCTGAAATTCGTATAGAAACAATTGCCAAGAGTTTCATACAAATCAGCCTTTGACAGCATGCAATCTGTATGTGATCAGATATGCCGTTGCAGTCAAGCGACTGCTGCAGCTAAAAGCTAGTGCGCTGTGAAGTTTCATAGCGATGAGAAATTGACAGAGATGCCAAGTGGCTTATTTTAGATTTTGGATATATGATGGAGAATATGTGCATATACACATATGTATGAATATATATCTACATGCATAATTATAGAATTTCTATATTTAGCCCCAGTGGCCCAATTTGCTTGTAGTGCAGTGTTGAATCAAACAGGTGCCGCTGCCTCAAGTGTATGTGTGTGTGTGTGTGGGCGCGTGCAAACAACAGTTGGCTATGGACCAGACCGAATGGCTGGAGAGGCTGCCGGTCTGCCGAGCGGCGGCGGAGGAGACTGTGCCTGAGATTGTGGATCACACTTACAATTGCATTTCGTTGAGATCGGCATGCTGCGTTGGCTGTTTGTTGCGCTGCTTCGAGCTTTGGCATTTGGTAGCTTGTTGCGCTGCTGCACTGACGGCACAACGTCCTTGCTGGAACCGGTGAGTACGTCATCAAATGAATCGTTATCCTGGTTATTGCGATCGGCACCATCATTGTTGCCGATAATGCCGCGATAGGCCATCTTCTATTCGAAGCAGACGCGTGTGCCACAGGGCACGCAATGCAAGGAATGCAGCACTCTAGTGTAGTTATGCCTGCACCAGCTCGCGGCTGAGCGCGATTGGATAGAATGTGGGGCCCCTTTGGCAAAGTTGTTGTGTACCCCAAATGCTTTGGAAGCTTCTATTTCGTTACGATAATTTCGATAGATTTTCATTGATGTTGCCGCAAAACAAAAAAATATAAATATATTTTTATATAAGATATATCAATTTGCTTTTTCTTTCAACATACAATTTACAGGGTTGCTCTCTTTCTGTCTCTCTCTCTCTCTCTCTTTGGGTGTTTCGAAGTTTCGGTTCGCCGGTTGAAGTTTTATCGTTGTTCACCAATTCACTTTATATTTTTATTTTATAGGTATATATGGCAATATTTATCACTATTCACTGATCACTCGATTTGATTTGATCTGCAACTGTTTTGTCTATGCGGCCGCAACGCAATAAGCGACATCTACGCGATAATTTCCCTTTTGGATATGTTCTTTGTATTCTTGTTCTATATTTTTGTTTCTATAATTTGTTTTTGCTTTTTCTGTTTTTTATTTATTTTATTTTTGCTCCCTCTGTCAAACGGTTGGCAGTTGTTGTTCACTGCCAGATAATTTCATCCAAAGTTTATATATCGGCTAAAGTTTTAGTCTGTGCTAAAGACAAAGCGAGAGCGGGAGACAGAGAGAGAGAGAGAAAGAGAGAGAGCGAGTCAAGTGCAAGTGCAGAGCTTTCGCTCAGTTAGCTCACACGCTCTCGTACTCGGAAAAGCTTTGCGGCTTTTCCCCTTATTCTTGACAGCATGTATAATGGATCAAAATATATATATGTATATATATATATACATATATAGATAAGTATATATAAATATATATATATGTATATTGGTATATCCAGTAGTGCTAGGCGCAGTGCTGATCGTGCGCAAAATACGATGCGCTACAATAGCTTTGCTAGGGCATATTAGTGCCCAAATAGAATAGCTAAAGATTAGCAAAAACTAAAATATTACCTCTATTTATCTTTATATATTTGATTGTATAAATATCTAATCTATAACTATTTTTGCTATGATTAGCGCAAAATCTAATCAGTTTCATACACAAATTCGATTAATGATTTCGATATTCAACAATCGACAGTTGACAATCTATTTGATATACAAATAGAGAATATATATCATCGCTTGAGTGCCATTAATTAGTTTGATAGCTTTGCCATTGTTCCTATTTCAACGTCAACGAGAAGATAACACGTTGGACCCACATAGAACTGATTTCAGGAATTGTAGTGCCGAGAGACCACATCTGGCATTTCGAGTGCCGGTAATTTTCCCTTAGCTGAGGTATTGTTGGGGCCGGCACACACTCTCAGATGGCAATCAGTGCTAATGGCCCAAACACAATAGTGAATAATGTGCGTGCGTGTGTGTGTGTGTGGGAGGGGGGATCGGGGGAGGCATGAGGTGAGGCGTCGTTGTTCAGAAGTCAAATTTGATAAACTGTTTGCATATGACAACAAGTCTATCAAAATTAGCAGCCCGATGATAACGAGCGCTACGTCGCAGCCCCAACAACTGTGCCGCCTTTAATATAGATGGCTCTATAAGGCAAGTCAAATTCACCCTCAAAATTGCAAGTAATCGCAGTTCATTAGCCCAATTTTGTTTTTGGCGAGCCAATGCAAACATTACATATTATAGACGTTAATCATTGCTTGGACAAGGGAGCATATTCATATATACATATATACATTTATGTATGTATATAATGTTTATAAATGCCTTTAAAGCTCTTTCAAGATTGCGGCATCTCAATCGAATCTCTTTGAGCAAGTTAAGCTGGAGTAAGTCTCTGGATGTTCTCTAACTTACATTTTAAAAGAATCTGTGATATTAATAGGATATTGAAACCGAGTGATATAAGATCAATAACCTTGCTTGAGTTCATGAGAAGTCAAAGAACTTTTGCTGAAAATATCCGACTAGCAGATACCTTCATCTGGGCGGAGTGTTTCGTAACCTTCTGAGGACTTTAGGTGATACAGCATAAAACTTAGACTAAATGCGTATTCCAAGTCGGGGATCTATGTGAATTGAATCTTTGGGAAATCTAGGTGCTATTAGTTCATCAGAATGTGTACAGCTATCTGAACATACATTGAAGCCATCTAGTTTGGCAGAATTAAGATAACAAATTTTGGTGACTTTGCTTCCTTATCTAAATGCATATTCCTAGAAAGCAAGTGGCTGAATTCATGAGAATCAAGTAGAAGAGCTCACCACACGAAATTCAATCTAATTAAACAGCAGGAAATCAACTTTGCATTGTCATGCAAATTTCAATGCGCATTCCTCGTAAAGCAGCCGGTGACATTTAAATAATATCGTCGACAATTTATGGCTATAGTTTATACTATATGCTAGTGCAATTAAAAACAATTTTAAACTTGTATGAAATATATTTGTTGTTTTTTTGGTCGACAACATAAATGATGTTGTCGTGGATCTCTGCTGATGATAAGTAAGAGTAGTCTAGCCATAAGGTTTGGTAGATGATTTTGCAAGCTATCGAAAAACGATAGTCATCGATTGTAGGTAAAGCTTTTATGAAACGATGCTGTGCTGACTGAGCCACTGCTGGAATTTCTATTCCAATGTATTCCTGTTGTCAAGTTTAAAGAAGAAGCAGCACTTGCTATAATTATCGATAATATATCTTATTCTTTAAGACAGATTGACGAAAAAGTTAATGAATATAAATGAAAGCTGGGCCTTTGTATAGAACTTAATTAATAGCTACGAATAAATAAATACAATGCTTTCGTTTCGCACATGCAAAAGTCAAAGTTCTTCGACCATATTAATGATATATCTATATTAATATATATGTGTGTACACACTTATATATGTATATCTTGCATTTATAATTGTTGTTTTCGCATTTATTTTTGGCTTTTGTTGTTGATTTTATTGACCGAATTGTGAGCTTATTAATTGCTGCGTTCTGTTATTTTCATTCTGCTGCCGTCTTTTTATTTATTTATTTATTTTTTTTTTTTTTTGTATTTCTTTCTATTTCGGGCACTTTGCCATTTTGGCTTCTTGGCCATTGGCCGCACTCAAATTGATTTTCATAAAACTGTCAACTGCACCCTGAAAGTTCACACACACGTTGCATTACATAATGCCCTAAATAGATTGGCCAGAAGCAACTTGAACCGATTTCTGGGTATTTTTCTTTTGGAGCTTTTGCCTTAACGAATAAACGAACTAAACTGATTTTTCCATTTCGAGCCATTCGCCCGCCAACAGAGCAAACGAAATATGACAGATATATATAATATATCCAATATATGTATGTTATTTTGTTGTTGTTGTTGAATATATTCACATAAATGCGTCAATGAACACTTGCATACGACGCAGCTTAGATACTCTACAAGCTGACTTTGATTTGATTATATATAGGATATAAATATAGTATATGCAAGTCCTTGAAATTGTAATTTCAATTACTAAAAATAAATACTTAACTTATTATTTAAATTATTTAATGAAAAGATGATAAACAAAATGCATTTTATATAATTTTACAGGCTTATTAATTTAATTAAAAATTATATACATACATATATAAATGTATAATCATGAAATAGAGATATTTCATGCCCAACTCTCTAATCTGAATCACTTCATGTCTCAAATTTCTTAACCGAATAATAAACATCTTTGGAGCTGTTAATTAATATATGAATTTTTATACATCTCCAAAAATTTCGTATAGTTCAAATTGAAATATAAAAATAAAACTTGTTTATTTAAGATTATTTATTGAAGTGCTATATTCAATGATGATACAAATAGCAGTTCGATTCGAAGTGCTGATGCTGCCATCAATGAAATAGACGACTGGCAGATGCTCTACCTTTGCTTAAGCAAGTCACAGCTTGAGCGTCTCAAGGTAGGGCATTAGAAATATGATAAAACTCTATGAAATAACTTTTTGGCGTGACAAAGTGCCGTTATATATTGAGCAAAGAATGGAAATTGAAGAGCGCCCGAGAGACAGAGAGAGTGAGAGAGAGAGAGAGAGAGTGACAGAAACTTAGTCAAAAGCTGTTGCAAAAGGAGAACAAAAAGAACTCAATAGCAAAACAAAAAAACTTTTGCCGCTTGTTCATTGTTTCTTTGTTGTTTTTTATTTTTATTGTTATTGTTGTTGTTGTTTTTCTAATTGAAAACCTGACCTATGTCTAGGAAAAAGTTACCCATTGGGCTAGATTCGTTTGTCATGCGAATATCAATGAGCGTTTTGCAAGAAAGAAAAAAGCTCAATTAGAGCAAATTGCGAAATGCGTGGGATACGATGTACATGCTAGTTGCCTACACATACATACATGCATACACGTGCACATACATAGTATTAATATGCGCAAATATATTGAAGTGATTCATAGCTTTATGGGGTGAGTTCCGGGTAAAAAAATAGAAATACTCATAGATGTATCTATCACCATATTCAGACCGAGGAACATTGAAAATAAAAAAACCAATAAACTCTTTTCACTCTATGAGCGTGCATCAAAATTATGCATACAGCGCAGTATGGCATTAGAATATTGCAAAGATTTTATTGACATATCAAATGGTTCATGCATATGAATGAAGATATAGATATAGATACAGATTTCGATATAGATATAGATATAGATCTAGATATAGATATAGATATAGATGTAAATATAGATGTAGATATAGGAGTAATACACTATTAAAAAATTAAATCAGTTATTTTATAGCTTTCCACGCTTACTATGTAGTTGATAATACCCGGCTATATTTCGATGTTACTGATTCACAGTTGTTATTACTAAGGTAAATTTTTATTTTATTTTTCAAATATTCGTTTTCTTTATTTCGAACCTATTGTCTGACAAACAGTTATTCAGCACGTGAGTCAACGAAGCTGCAAAAAATGAGCAATAGTTTTCTTCTTGACAGGGAGTAATTAGAAGAACTTTAGTTAGTGTTGAGTCGGGTGTGCTCGACTAGGAGATAAGAAAGTTATCGAACTATCTATGGTATAGAGAAGTTTTTCTGGTTTAGGATATAGTTGCGCTCATGTGGGCGGACACTAACATGATATCCTGATCAAGAATTAATATACTTTATAGCGTCTACAAGGCCTTTTTCTATCTGTTCCCTAAACTTCCAATTTATATGCTCTGAGTTTCCCTTTACATTGGGTTTAGGATATAAAAACTTGCCTAAAGACTCGAATTGCAGGAAGTTTTCATATTCTAAGCTATAGTAATACAATATTTGGGCATACTATTTGTAGCTAATTTCCTGCTATGCTAATCTTCATTCCTGTGAAATCTTGTTAAGCTGTAATTGTATTACTCATGCTTATTGTCACTTACATTAGAACTTCGTTGTGATGTTTTGCTTGTATGTGATCTATATCATTAATGATTCTCATTCAAGTGCTATGCTCTGGCTTATCTATTTAGTTTGACAATTTCGACCCACACACACCCAGTCATAGAATATTTATTATAATGATTACCAGCTGTTACAATTGCCGTGCTATTGTGAAATAGGTGAAATGTGCCGGGGACAGAAATGTTGGCTTGTTATTCATGAGCTCTATTTATAGCCCAAGCCGAAGAGCCAATGATAAGCTCCACGTCAGAGAAATTTAAAGGGGCTGATAACAGGCACAATACAAACACAAACACAAACACAGACAAACACACACACACACATACATACATATATACATAAACACATACTCATACACATACATATTTTATGTCTCTATATGTATATTATTACAGTTTAGGTTTGTTCTTGTTGTGGTTGATTGGCTTAGAGTTGTCCTCCGATGGATCTCTGTGAAGCATCCCCAAAAATTGAGTCATGCAAACAACACGCTTTCTTTATTTTCTTTTTGCGCAGTGCATTTACTGTTATTGTGGCTTATGGCTTAAAAATATTTGGTCAGCCCAACGAACTCGAGTCTATTGACTCCATTGCAGCAGCAATGTGCATACATATAGACGGCCACGTTGGGTATATTTTATTGTCATTGGGTGACATCACTGAAACAACAGAAGAGCAACAGAGACAGTGAAAGCGAAAATGTGGGGAGTGGACCGAAGACTATAAATTTGGAGCAGATATTCAATTTCAAAATTTGCCAAAGGAATATTCTTGGAAACCCTTAAGGGCCTACTTGATACTTTATGAGAATCGCCGAGTGGGGCATGACTATGATTGTATCATGATTTCTTTCTTTTATGTGCAGATGGGAAATGCATGTGCTTAGATCATGCAAATATATGTATACACACACATATATACATAATTACGTACATACATATTTTACCAAAGCTTATAGAACGCCCAAAAACCACTTTTTAATACGACAACTTAAAATCAAATCATTCATATAGTCTGAAAGTCTTATACGCCGCGCCTTCTGATTAATAATTTGCAAATTTTCCGTGAACATTGATTTTGTTTAAAATTTGACATAGATGCTTTTTCTATATTGTATATCTGAATATACATATGAGTATATGGTATATCAGAAATTTATCCAGGCTACTTTCCTGTTCTTAATTGCTTAAGCGTCGCGTTAATCGCCAATCCGTCAGCCTTTCAGGCAGGAGTTACTATGCGTATATATACTTATACATATATGGTATACAAATAGAAAAAGTGGAGCGTGCGTGTACACGTCGGCATCCAATTTTCTAAATGGCTTTGCGTCTGACAACGTCTATCGACGTGTTTGCCGGTATTTTTCCTATACTTAACATGTTTGCCACATATTTTGGGCGATTATTGAACGCGACTCTGTGTATACCTGGTAAATATTTGGGTTAAACATATACGAGTCACTTGTGGCAGATCTATCTATGTAGATATTCTAGTTTGAGAAATATTCTAATTGCTTATCAATAATTGCTAGTATATAGTACATAGGTATATTGTTGGAGAGCCGACTAATAACAATTATTGCTTTATCTATAAGTACATTACAGTTTTTAGAATACTTCAAGTCTAATATTTTTCTCTTTTATTTTTTGATAGCTTATACTGTTCCTTAGTTTTGGCATTTTCGTAATTTTCCAACACAGTTGACAGTTGGCTGTAACAGATTAGCGAAAGGATACGCGCTGCCTATGCAACAAGCTCAACGGCGAAAAATTGCACACGTCATGCAAATAGAGTTTTTAGTTTTTAGCTTTCGGGGTCGTATTCGTAGGCCAACTCAAAGCTAGAATGTATGCATGTATGTATGTATGTATGTTCACTTCTTCTTCTACTTCGTCTTCTGTATTTGCTGCCATTCAATGAATGACCAGCAATTACAGCTCGCACACATACAACCAAGACCCCGCTGCGTTCGTGTCTGTGGCTGTGCATGCGCGCGTACGTATTTATGTTTGTATTTGTTAGACCTTCACTCACCTCCTTTACGCTTTTCAATTCGCCGAATGCTCAGGCCCATGTCTGGGTCCATGTCCATTTCAACGTCGGTGTCAAAGCCAAAGCTGCGATAGCCCTTGGCACTTAATGCATCTGCATAGCTTTGCATGCCGTTGTTTTCACACACACACACACACACACACACCTTTGAGAACCACCGGCTATGCCTGTTTCTCTATTGACAATAAGCTTTTATTTAGTGCGTTTGCGACGTGCCTTGAACTTGATGCTGCTGCTACTGCTGGGTTTTGCGGTGTCGTCACTTTTGGCTTGGCTATTCACCTCCTCATCCCCTTTCCACTTATTCTTCTTTTATTCTGGGCTGTGTTGCAATTTCGTTCCGAATCGCAAACGATTATGTTTCTTATTGGTAAATGTAAATACAAGATTTTTCTCACTCACAGAAATCACACGCTGGTCAAATATTAAATGATACTCCACTTTTGGTTCAACGCAACGCAAAAAAGTATTAAAAAAAAAAACAATAATACTGTATTTTATTGAACAAAATTAAATGCGGCACTTCACTCGTTAAGCGCTACAACTTTATTTTGCGACTGAAACGTTCAGCCGGAACTGTTTTTGTGCATTGCGCAGCGCAGATAATTTCAATGCGCCAAGCGTTGCCACCGGCAATTGCATAACGTTGCCAGCTGTTGGGAAATAGGACGCGTGCGTAGCCACTGAGCTCTCACTGTTGTGCTAGTGCTGCCAGTCGTATCGATAGTATCGACTAGTTTGTTAGGTGTGCTCATTTCAAATCAAAACAGCTGTTGCTGTAACTGCGCGCCAAATATGAAGAGAATTTTGAAAAAAGTACGCTTTCTGTTTTTTTGTTATTTAGTTTATTTGTTTCTTTTTTTTTTTGTTTTATGTTTTCTTTTTTGTTTTTTTGTGTTTGTTAATGTAATGCATAAAAATTGTGTTGTTTTAAAATTAAACCAATAAACATTTTACTTTATTAGTTTAATACAAATAATTTCACTTGTTCACGACAAATAGTTACTCAGATTTTCAATTGCAAAGTATTTTGTTTTTGTTTTTTTTTTTTTAAGTTTTTTCTCTTTAATTGTTAGTTTTTTTTATTTATTTATTTATTTTTTTTGTGTTTTTCATTCTTAATTCTTTTGTATATAAGGAAACGCAAAAAATCTCTAAACAAGAATATAGTTCTGTTTGATTTTTTCTTTGTCGTTTGTTTCTTGTTTGGAACGGCTTTATTGAACTTTTTGTTGTTGTTTGGATTTTTGTTGCATATAAGTACATTTATTTGTTTGTCTTTCGTTTTTTTTTGTTTTGTTTTTTTGTTGCATTAAAAACATTAAATCTTTGGCAGGCATTGCATTTCGTAGTTTTGTAAAAGTTTCGATAAAACGATTGAAACCAAAATCGATAAATCCAAAATCATATTATTTAAAAATAAAAGTAAAATAAAAAATAATTATTTTTATTACATACATTTGAGATGAATTCTTTTCTGCTTTTGTTAATGATCTTTTATACTGTATTTATTTTCGTTTTTTATTTTTTGTTTCATTAATATATTAAATACACATCAATACATTAGTTTAAAAATTGTGTTTTTGTTTTTGTTTTTTTGTGCTAAATTACATTTTAAAAATATGCTTAATATTTTGTTGTTTTTTTTTTTTTTTTTGCTTTTGTTAAGTCAAAGACACGAAAGTGAAAGAGGTTTTGGTTTTTGGTTTACGTCTGGTTTTGCTTAATTTATTATGTGTTTCTTTTTCATTTTGCTTTTATTTTTTAATAATTTAATTGTTATCATTTAATGTAATTAATTTTTCATGCGCTTAATTTAAAACACCGAGAGTTTGCTCAAAAGTTTCTTAAATTTTGTTCTGTTTTTGTTTCTCCTTTTTTTCCGAATTAAATGTTAAATATCGAAATATATATATATATAAATATTTATATATATATATATATATATATATATAATTTTTTTCGCTAATTTTCGTATTTATATTCTTGTGTGTTTAAATGTTTATGTTGCTTAAAAACACCGAAAGCTTAAAATTTAGAGATTTTCCTAAAGTGTAAAATTTTTACAATATTTTTGTTTTTGTTCTGTTTTTGTTTTTTTTTTTTTAATATTTTTATTTGATTTTCGATTTTTGTTTTTGATTTTTTGTTCTTTTCTTTCTGTCTGTGGTTCCTGTGGTTGTTGTTTTATATAATGTATATTATTTTTATTGAATTTCTTTCCAGTTTATTGGCTGCTAAAAACAAACTTAAAATGTCGCTAAATGGAACCAAAAGTCTCTTAAAGAATACATATATTTTCATTGGTTTCGTGGATCTAAATAAACAAGGTTTAAAGTAACCAGCTCCTTGATTGCCTCATTCTTGGCCCACCTCGTCTCATCTAGCCCGTTCCTAGCTCGTTAGCTATAATAAAAATCTGTTCATATTTCGCATACCGTTTCAATAAATACATACATAATTACTTGATTAAGGAAAAAACTGTATCACATTTTCAATTACGTCTTTGTTCGTAGCACCTTCATAACAAATGCTGGCAATGTGTGCTTCTAATTGTCACCCTTCTATTCCCTTCTCATTTCGCGTTTCTGCATTTCGCATTCTTTACCAGCTTTTTTCTAACTATTTACAGACATTTTGTGTGGCTGTGGTTGCTCTCAGTTCAATTCAATTCAGTCAATACCACCTTCTACTACCCTTCAACTTCTTTCTACCCATTCGCATTCATCTTACACTTACCTACCATACAGTCGGAAAAAAATTGCGCTTCGGATTTTATCACAAAAATAATTACAGCTCCACAACATACCCATCTAATTTCTAATTCTTTTGCATGCCTCCTCTCCGTCTCTCTCCTAACTCTCTACCCCTCCCTCTCTCTTTCTCTCTTTATCTACTTCGCCAGCCCTGTCTTAAACTATCATTGGTTCCACTCGGTTCCATTATTTCTGCTATATCCTTAACCTTACCATTATTAATATACGCTCGATCGATCGATGCCTATTCCAGCCCTAATCCCATTCCCAATCCAATTTTATGTTCTCACTCTCAGTGTATTCATAAATAAAACTAAATCTTTGGTTTGGCTGCTTTCTCTTAAAGCCCTGCAAAAATGATCAAACATGGAAGGAATGAAAATAAAATGATCAAATGCAAAGGAAGACTTTAAGCATTTCTGGGCCTATATCGTGTAGATATCTGCGCAGATCATAAAGAAAACCTAAAGCATAGAGGATTAAAATCAAAAACTATTACATAATACTATTATTTTTAAGTTTCTGGCATTGTTTGTTTGTTTTTTTTCTTTCATTTTAGTTTTTGTTTCATTTTTATTTTGTTTCGCTTTTTTTTTTTTTTTTTTTTTTCGTCAAAATCAGTCTCTATTGCCTTTGTTCTATTTATGCTTGTCTTTTTAGTGTAATTTTCTGTGTATAAACTCGTTCACGACATGCAAATGGCTTGGTTTTTTATGTTTGCATATAAATCAAAATGTCTTATAAAACATATAAAATTGGATTTTGTATCGGAAATTACATATATAAATAAAATGTCCTATAAAGCATCTAAGAATTTAGATGTCGATTTTCCTTTGGCTTTATTTCACCATGCTATTTCTCAGCTTGCCCATCGCTAGTTAAAGTATTCGACGAACGCTTTTTGAAACATTTGAAACGTCCCATCTCTAGCCGCCATGTGTGCAGCGCCTATGTCGCCATCTTGCTTTCACTCAGCAACAATCGGCACGGTACGTTCAGCTGCATCCGTCTTTGTCGCTCTCACGGTACGGATTCATTAACGAACTAAACAGCGAGCTTAATTTCCCAGTTCTACACGGTGTATTAATATACTATTTTATAACTATTTAAAAATGTAAATAAGTCAGTGCTTAACAAATGGATCCACATAACTTGTATAATAATACTAATTGGGAATATACTTCTTAATGTATTGGGAATATACTTATTAATGCTTTGGGTCTGTGAACGAGTTTTATGCAGTCGACTGTGCCCGACTGCCAATTGTTTTATATTTTTTTGCTGTTTCTTTTTGTTAATATTTTGGATTTCTTCTGCTATTACTCAGGCTTCAGTAAAAAGTTTTTAATTGTTTTTAGTTTTTTGTTTGTTTTTTTTTTTCTTTTGCAAATTTAAAACTCAACTTTTGAGTTTTATTCATTTAGTTATTATTATTATTATTTTTTTTTTTTTGGTTTGTATGTATTTAGTACACCTTAGAAAAATATCACATTCTTACTTCGTTCGTTCGTTCGTTCGAGAGACATTTTTATGTGTTTACATTTTGTTGTATTTTCTTTGGTTTTTGTTTTTGTCTTGCTATTTCGATTTTTTTTCTTTTCTTTTCTTTTTAACTTCTATTTACAGTTCGACTAAAATATATAAAAAATGTAAAAAATATTTGATTTGAGGTCATTTTCTGAATTATTGCTAGTTGCTCTGGCGTGTTGTCTTTTCTCTTTCCCTTTTCTTCCATTCTCATATTAATTCATCTCATAGTCCTTTATATATCATATATATATATGTATACATATATATATACTTATATATTTCTGTTTTACATTTAAATTGGAATTTCATCTAAAATTTTGTGTGTTTCCTATTTTATATTTTTTTCGTATATTTTGTAGACACAGAATTGTTTTTACGAGTATGTATAAAAAAAAATGGTTTATTTTTAATTTTTGTTTTGTTTTTTCTTTTTTTTTTACTACATACAGTTACACATATGTATGTGAATGTGTATATATATTTATGTAATATTTTAGTGGACACGACAGTTAAAGTTTAGAGAGAGTTTTAGAGAGAGAGCGAAAGAGAGACAAAATACAATTCTTTTGTTATTATTTTTTGTAGTTTCTTTTTTTTTTTTTTTTTTTTTTTTTTTGGATTTTTTTTAGCTCACAACATCAACAATGAAATATTTTGTAATCTTGTTATCTTATATGTGATTTTAGTTTTTTTTTTTCTTTTTTTTTCTGTAAAAATCTCAAAAAGACGCCTAACACCGAAAAATATATTGCATGTACTACATTTTGTTTTTGATTTTTATGTTATTTTTTAAAGTTATAATTATACATATATTTTTTTTATGTATATTTATATATATATATATATATATATATATATATATATATATCTTTTCATATAATTTGTGTGTTTTGTCTTTCAGATGGTTTCCTTTATATACATGAGTTAGTTTTTCTGTTAACAATGCATTTGATTATAGACAATTCAATATATATATATATAGATGAAAAAAAAAAGGTTAGAAACAAATTAATAAAATATATTAATATAAACAAAAGTTTAAGTATTTTTAGTTAAAAACATTGTGTGTTTAAATTGTTTTCTAATAATTTTGTTAAATTTATTTTGTTACATTAAAACTTCTCGCTTTGAGTATTTTCGTTCATCTTTTTGTTATTTAAGTGAAACCTCGAAATTGTCTTTTATTTATTTATTTTTTGTTATTTTGGTGAAAAGGGGGTTTTTTTTTTAAATTTTGTCTTGAACTCTGTCTTCAGGCAGGCGCCCAGCTAATGTCAAGTGCAATTGGATCCAAGATATGAGTTGCTTATTGGAATATCAACATATGCGAAACCTGATCCAAAACTGTCTCTATATCTATCTGTCTCTTTTTAGTTCAAAATGCACTTGTTCTAGGGCCTTACTGTATGAGTGTGTATGTGCGTGTGTGTGTGTGTGGTATAATATGAAATATCATATTCGGATTGATTTTCTCTTAGTTTTCGTATTGATTTGGGGCTCATTTTCGTTAGTTACTCAAATAAACAACATTTATAATTTATTTCAAAATATGCATGCAATATATACGTACATATGTATATGTGTATATATATGCATTTATTTGTATATATATCTATGTATATATGTAATAGACACCGAAAACCACATACATTCATTTATCTGTATAGAGATATATACTATGTATAATTTTTTTTTTTTATTTTGTCTTTGTTTTATGTTTTTCTTTAGATTTATATGAAATGCGTCTGTTTATGTGCGTGTGTGTATGTGTGTGTGGGTTTTTTAAACTATATATATATTTATGTATATATATATTTATATATAAATAAATATTGTTTTTAAAAATGCATCGATTCAATGCCAAAAAGTTTCGTTGTTGGATTTTGTAATATTTTTAGTTTCATTTGTTTTATATAATATTATTTTGTTACACGTATTTCCTGCATTTTGTCTATGCCTTATTTAGCGTTACACTTAAAAAAAATTCTCGTAAGTTATACATACATATATTATGTAAATATATATATGGTAAATTTGTAATTTATGTATATATACATATATTGGTGTATGTATGTATATGTATATATGAAATAAGAGTCTTGAATCCCTCCAATATTTTTTTGTTTTGTTTTTCATGACTTACAAATGAATTTGTTTTTGTTTTTTTGTTTTTCTGCTTTCCCGTTGTGGGCCTAAAAAGGTTTCCGTTTTTGTTTTCTCAAAATCAATTTTTTATAATTTTGTTATCCATTATTGTTTGTGTTTATTTTCGCTTTCAACATTTATGTGTTAATTGAATTCCATTAGCTAAGCACACACCAAATTTAATTTTATTTGTAATTTTTTAATATGGGAAAAATTTACTTAATTTGTATTTAATTAATTTTTTCTTTTAATATTGCTTTATTGCTTACCTAAGTTCAAGTTTACCTTCCTATGCCCTTAGCAAATATTTTATTTTATTTAAGTTGTATTTCATTATTTTGTAAATTTACTTCTTTTATTTTGAACATTTCAATAATTATCTGTGGAACCTGATTTACGACGATCATAAATAAATGAAATTTTAGGCTTTGGTTTGCATGAACAAAGTTAATAAAAAATAAATTTATCGAAAGTGTCCGACTTGATCAGATTTTCGGCTTTTGTTCTTGATCCATCCTAGTAGAGAGCAGCCGATCTCACCGGTTCTTCGACATGTATGCCATAGAATTTGGAACATATAACTCAAGCTCAATACTGATGAATCAACTCAGATCAATGTGCCCTATAGATAAAACAATGCACTCTAACTCTCTCGTAGAAAATGCCTTTAATGTAAACTTTAAACTCGAAACTTGATACGCCGATATTTATCGATAACAAGCAGACTGCGTTTGATGTCTAAGGAAATCCGTTTTTATTAAATATAAAATTTTTAAATCTCATGCGGACGGATCGACAGGCATGACGATGACTCTGGCATGATTAGACTGATCAAGAGTATATAGGAGTATATATGTGCAATATGAAAAGAATAATACAAAATGAAATAAAAATGCAATCGATTTTGTGTAATGCAAAAAAACTTTATTAATAATAAATACTATGAAATAAAAATAATTAAATATAATAATAAGTGTCACAAAAAATCAAAGTTTCACATACATAGCTCACAGCATGTTAATTCAAATAATTGTTTATATAGATATTTATAATAATAATAAGAAATAAAAGTATTTAGAGAAATTCAAATAAGAACATAATCAAATGAACATAAAAGTGGTTTAGAAAATATTTGTATTTTTTAAATATTAAAAAAAAGTTTAATTATTATTATTATTATTTTTTTTCTTTTGCAATTGTGATGCTTAAAAAATGTAATTATTATAAATATACTAAAAAGATTTTGTATTTGTTTCGTTTTCGTGTGTGTTTTGTGCTTGCAATAAAAAGGCAGTGTTTGTTGTTGTTGAAATACATAAAAAATTAATAAAAAAAAAAAAAAAAAAATATAGCGGAATAAATTTGTAAGCAATGCAAAATATATATATTAAAAAAATCATTTAGTTTGTCATATAAATTGTATAAATTATAATTAAATCTAAACAATTTGCTAGTGGCCCTGATCGTTCGATATTTATCGATTTATGTACACATACATATATGTATACATTTCGATTTGTTTGCGTATAAAATAAAAAACAAATATGTGGGATTTGTCTTTTGTGTTGTTAGAAATAAATGTAAACTTTTTGTTGAAATTTTTTAATATTTTAAGTTAAGTTAAGAGAAAAGAATCTATACATATATGTATATAAAACTGTGCATATAATTTTGTTAAACTATCACAAAATTTGCTACAATTGAACACTATTGGAGAGAGAGAGAGGGAGCGAGAGTTAGTATGAGGGAGAAAGCAACAGAAATGTACTTAAATATTTAATTGTGAAATCAAAAAAATCTCAGATTTGTAAGTTTGCTAGCTAAAAATATTGCCTCTGGCTGGTAAATTAGTATAAGTAGCTTGGATTAAATTAGTTAACAGCAGCTTTTAGCTTCTAGTTTACATACACACACACCATGAAAAGATCATATTAGTGCGACTGAGCACTAAATGTTAGAAAAAAAAAACATAATGATAAACTTAATATCAACATCGTAACGACTAACAATATATGTTTATCTTAATAATCGTTTGAAATAGTTTTAAAAACACTGAGTTTATCCCTAAGTTGTGTTTTTAAATCAGCATTTAGTGTTCCGTCGCACTACTATATATATTTATCTATTTATAAGTGTGTGTGTGTGCATTATGGTTTGACTGTTCTATGGAATCTACTGTAAAAACATTGGTTAGCTGATATTATTATTATTTCTTTTATATTCATTTGTTTCGATTTAGCTTCTGCTTTTACTTTTACTTGTTTTTCTTTAATATTTATTTAAATTATGAGGTACTTTAAACTTTTTGGCACAGTGAAAGTTTATCCTTCCATCAACTTTTCCAGCTTGACAATTATTTCATTATTATTATTATTTTTTATTTATTTATTTTTATTTATTTTTTTTTTTTTTTGGTACGGCAAATATGGTTGTTTATTTATTGTTTATTCGCTTCAGGCTGAGGACATTTATTAAAAAAAAAAAAGTATATATATTTATATATATATACATATATGTATGCAATCATGTATGTATATATTCTATGTATATTTAGTTTTCATAGCTGTTTTGCCTCTTGTATGTTGAAACTACAATTTACAATTTAATTCGATGTTCTTGGTTCAAAGTTTGTTAGTTTGATTTTTGTTTGTGTTTGTGTGTTTTTTTTATTTCTGTATTTAGTTTTTGTTTTAATTTTTTATGATCACTTTGTCTGTGTATGTGTGTGTGTTTATTTGGTGGTAACTTTTGTTTGCAACATTATTTTTATGAAATGAGCCATAATAAATGAAGCAGCTTCTAGGCATATACAAAATTAGTAGTCTTTATGTTTAATTCTTCTGCTTATTGTAAACAAATTGCACGTCTCGTTGCTTGGGACAGCAGCTGCGCAGCCAGCGGCGCAGCACACAGAGCGAAGACTGGACGTCAAAAAGCTGACTAGGATAATATGGCGCAGCTGAGCGTCAAAAGCTGATTGGCACAAGACGCCAACATGCAGACAGTGGAACTCACTCTCTCTCTCTTTCTATCTCGCTGTGATGTTGATATGCAGAGACAGGCTCTAGTTCACTCTGTCTTTCTCGCTCGCTCCCGCTGTGTGCTTAGCCGTGATTGGCGCAGCTGCCTTAAATCTATTTTGCCTATTGTTTTGGGTATTTTATTTTGCAATTGTTTTTTAAGTATTTAGTTTGTTTTACTTGTAGCTTTGCTATTGTTTCTCCTATACTCTTTATTTTCTTGTAAATTGTAAGTAAGTTATTTGTTATTTTGTTGTTGCTGGAATCACAGTTAGTTTGTGTTGTTGTAGTTGTTGTTTTTCATTTTGTAAAAAAAGAAAAAACGTTTTATTTGATTTGCTTTGTTATTTGCTATTTCTATGTGTCTCATCTCTTTTCTATTTGTTTGTAAAATTGTTGTATGCTTGTTTTGTAAATTATTAAACTATTGACGGTGGTTGCACATAAGTAAATATTATTTGTAACTCTAGCCTGCCTCAAGCCTCCGATTCGAACCCACTTTCCAGTTCCCTCAAAACTTCACCCTCTCCCCCGCCTCCCGTCCTCTACTCATCCTTATGCCTCAGTTTAACTTTTAGTTGATTTTTGATTTGTATAAATTATAATAAGTTTCTCCTTTGTATTGTTTGTCTGTTTGTTTGCTGTCTGTTTGCTTTAAGCTAGCACATACGTTTAAAAAACATATATTCAGTATATATAGTTGTCTCTCTTGCCTCTATGGTTTTTTGATTTTCGTTTCCATTCACTGTTCGCCCGTCGGTCCGTCTGTCTCATGGTAAAAATTATATATAAATTGCTATATATATAAAAAAAAAAAAACTAAAATCCTTTTATTGTTTTGCTGGTTATTGTTATTGTTACTATTTCTCTTTGAGTTTCTCATTCGATTTAATGTTAATTTCAACAAAATTCCTGCTGCTGGGACATGCCTCTTGCTGCTGTTGCTTCTTCTTCTTCTTTTTCTTTTTCTTCTTCTTCTGCATTGGTGCTGCCAACCGGTTTCGTTTCATCTCCTTTCATTTCAATCTCATCTCCTTTCGTTTCATTTCTCTTTTGTCTCAGCTCTCGAGTTAAACTCTCTATTAGTTAGTTTCTTTCTATATTTTGTACAATATATTTTGCTATTTAGTTTTAAATAAATGTAAAATTAGTTTTTTAGTTTAGCTTTTAGAGTTGCTCTATGTAAACGGCAGATTTATGGTACTTGGTGATTTGAATGTTTTCTTTTTGTTTTCTTTGCTCTCAAAAACACAGACTATTTTCATATATTGCAGTTTGTTGTTGTAGTTAGTAGTTGCCTTGCAGCTGCCAGAACTAATTAGATCTCCTTATATATTCCACTAAAAAAACCCTCACTTAACCATAGAAAACTTTGCATATTAGATAGAAAAAAAAAGAATTTAAACACTTCTACTAATTACAATTATTTATGCTTTAGTTTCAAATCTTAAAGACATTAATACCCGTGCTAATAGTTCTTAATGTTCTTCATCTTCTTCTATTTATATTAAAAAAAAAAAAAAAAAAAAATTAACCCTGCACACACATTGATTGCTCTATGGCTTATCAGTGCGCTGACTGTACCTCAGCACCGTTTCTTCGAATTCTCAATTGAATTCGAATTCGAGTTCGAGTTCGCATATTAATAATATATATATGTTTATATATATATAAAAAAAAATAATTAGACACTTGTAAATCTAATAATAATGGTAGTAATAATAGATCTATACATCAATTTTCATGTTTCCTGTAATTTATGCCTCTTGTGTGTTTTTCATTCATTTTCTCCGCTCTTTTCTTTAAGTGTATTCTGTGTTGTCTGGTGTAGTGTGAGTGTGAGTGTGTATGGTTCGTTGGCTTATCTGCGTAGGAGCCGCCTCCTACGCGCCTCATCTCAGCGCGGCGCATTGTGAATGTGCGTGGTCAAATGCTTGGACAGATAGTCGGCCCGGGCGAAGCACTTGCCACACGACTCGCAGTGGTACGGCCGCTCGCCGGTGTGGATGCGCAGATGGCGCGTCAGATCCGATTTGCCGCCGAACGCGCGTCCGCAGAACAGGCAGACGAACGGACGTTCGCCGGTGTGCTTGCGCACGTGCAGCTTCAGGTTCTCCTTGGAGCGGACGCACTTGCCACAGAACGGGCAGGCGAAACGCGACGTGGTGGGCCTGCAAAGGAAGTTCGTTAAAAATAAATCTGATTTGGTAAAGTCAATAAATAGCGAAACTGGTTCGTTTGTACACGTGAACTAGTTCATTTGGCATGGTCTCAAATTCTTTATTTTCTCCATTAATTGTTAAGTGATTCAAATGAACTGCTAAGTTCTAAATCTGCACTTAGTTCAATTGAACTAGTTCTTATGATATTTTCCAACATTTTTTTTAGATTTTGCTAAAGTATAAAAATTGCTTTAAGTGTATAAAGTTTTAGTCATTATGAACTGGTTCACAGGAACTATGAATCAGTTTCGTTTGATGGATAATAATCACATGGAACCAGTATATGACTTATTGAACTAGGTCAATACACTAGTTCATTTGTGCAAACATCTTTTGTATATGACGGGGAAACTGCTATGGTAAGTTCTTGGTGAACTAGTTCACTCATGGAATCAGTTGAACTTACCGCTTGTCGCGCTGTCGCTCGGCCGCATCGACTCGCAAGAAGTTGAGTATTGAAGCCTCCTGCGGATTGAGGCCCAGGAACTGCTCATTTGGTATGCGCTCCGCATTGATCAGCGAAGTCAGCGAGCTGAGCGAGCTAATGCCGCTGCCGCCCACGCCGCTGTTGGCAGTGCCAGCTGCGCCAGCTCCTGGACTGGAATTGCAGCCAGCTGCAGCGGCCGCCGCAGCTGCTGCTGCCGAGGAGGAGCCAGCCGCAGCGCTGGCCATTGGCAGTGAGACGTGCGCCAGATGCGGAGGCAGTTGCTGAGATTGCGACTGCGACTGCGACTGCGACTGCTGCTGCTGCTGTTGATGATGATGGTGTTGTTGCTGTTGTTGTTGCTGTTGCTGTTGCTGTTGATGGTGATGATGGTGTTGCTGATGATGATAGGAGGGATCCGTTTCCAAGTGGTGTGCGCTGTTCAACAGGCGTGACTGCAAGGCAAGAACAAGTTCAAATTATGGACATATACTCGGAATATAGAGGACTACAATAGTTTATTGGAATGATCTATATAGCAAGGCCAATATTGGGCCAAATATTCCTTTAAGTTATAGGCGTCGGGGTCTCGTGAAAGATGGGAAATTTTATGATAGATGCATGTTAGCGGCAGCTGCTGGGGGTAAGCCCAGGGGCAAAGGGAATCCTCCACATTTCCGATGTCATCAAGTTCGATTCGATCAATTTGAGCTACTGCAGCCGCGCATGGCCGGGTAAATTGCTGTAATCGCACCACTTACCCGCTTGTTTGTACTATGTATGCCGTCCGAGCTGCTGATGTTCGGCTCCGTGGCGCTCGTGGAGGCCGAAGCCGATGAGTTGTTGTCATTGTAGAGCATCGTAATGCCCGCCGAATCGATGGTGTTGTCCTGCTCGTGCTCCTCGCTGGTGGCCTCTTGCTGATGGCCGGGATCGTCGCCCTCGCGCTTCACATTGATGCGCAGATCCTCGCCTTCGTCGGCCAGCATCGGCTCCTGCGAGCTGGTGACCACATCCTGGTCCAGCTGGGCCGATGTGGCTGCTGCTGCGGCTGCGGCTGCTGCCGCTGCTGCTGTGCCGCTAATCATGCGTGCCACGCCCACGCCCACACCGACACCAACACCCACACCGATGGACTTCTTGCCGTGCAGACGCTCGAGCGCATGGTTGAGCCGATGCTTCTTGAAGCTCTTCAGATAGCGGAACTGCATCCCGCAGACGTCGCAGGTGAAGAGCTTGTCCGCGGGCAGGCGGGCGCGATGATTCTGCTCCTTGTGCTTGGCATAGGCGCTGCGATAGCGATACGACTGCCCGCACTGCTCGCATATGAAGGGCTTCTCCTCGCCCGGCCCAATGTGCGGATGCTGCAGTGCCGCATGCTGCTCCAGCAGCCAGACGTTCGGGAAGTGCGCGTTGCAGACGACGCAGCGCGTCTCCTCCTCGATGGGCTCGCTGAACAGCGAGGAGCACGTGTCCGACGGACTCTTCAGCATCTGGCTCAGCTGCTGGTGCTGGGCGAGCAGTGCGCCGCTCGGCGGCGGCGTCGATGAGGTAGACGACGAGGAGCTCTTCTCCTTGCAGCTGCTCGAGGTGTCCGTGCAGCTGACGGGCGTGCCCGCCCCCGACAGCAGCAGCTGCGTGTATTGGCGCAGCCCGGTGGCGTCCACAATGACGCCAGCTCCACTTCCAGCTCCAACTACCCCAGTGCTGGGCGTGCTGCTGTTAGCGGTGCGACGTCGGTGCTGCTGTTGCTGGTGTTGGTGTTGGTGCTGCTGGGCCAGCAGCTGCTCCAGGGACTCCTTGTATAGCAGTGCGCTGCTGTTGGGCGTCACGACGCTGCGCTCGCTGCCCAGCTCGACAATGGTGACGTCATCGTTGCCCTCCGACTGGGCCTCCAGCTGCGATTCCACTGAGATGGCCGTCGATGAGGTGGCCATCTGCTTGGGCGAGGGCGTGCCCGCCGATTTACCGCCCTTCGAGGGCTGAAAATAGCCAGTGGGCGTGGCATAGCGCATATTGAAGGCGACATGAGGCGGCGGCGGCGTTGGCTGTGATTGCTGCTGTTGCTGTTGCTGAGACGGTTGCTGTTGCTGTTGTTGTTGTTGTTGTTGCTGTTGTTGTTGTTGTGTGGCTTGTTGCTGCTGTTGCTGTTGTTGTTGTTTGTACTGTGGATCGCTGGAACGGCTCGTTGTGGACTGCGTCTGCTTGGCCGCGTAACTGGCCGCAGTTGGCTGATAGTCCTTGGTAAGCAGATCGCTTAACGTGGTAAAACGGTGGGGAAAGTCCTTTGGCGCGCTGAGCAGGCCGCGAGTGCTGCACAAAAAAGGCCAAAGGCAACGAATTGAATGTGCTCGAGATGGAATGGAAGTGAGTGGGGGGACTTACCGCAACGCCTCCTCGGCCAGCCAGGTCTGATGGTGCAGCAGGTTCAGTATTCTGGACGGATCAATGTCGAACAGGCTCAGCCCGAGCGGCGAAAAGGGAAACGCAAACGGCGTCGGACAGCGACTGGCGGCCATCGCGCTCATCGGGGAGCCAAAGTTGCGCAGCAGCTGTCAGGGGAAGAGGATAGATCAGATCAACGCGCACTATATACGTACATATGTATGTATGTAGTATATGCATATCTATGGTCAACTATTAATGCTGCTTGTCGGTAGGTTGGGGGGCTCGTTGGGGTCGGGGGGCCAGACAATCGCTGCTAGATTGCCAGCATGTGGCATGTGGCATGTGGCATGTGGAGTGTGTGAGTGCATTAGGTTCAAGACAGAGACACAATCGAGATATGCATACATGGTTAGATATAGGGAGAGCGGGGCGAGTGGGGGGAGCATGCAGTGCGGGTTTTATGTACATAGCCTACACTCTCCAGCAAGAGTCGTCTCTACGCAAGCCAAACAGCACAACTAAGCATAATTATGTGGAAATAGTGACTAAGACTACCTTAGTTGCCCTTACTAATTGTTGAGTCAGTCGTCGCGAAGTACTTACGTATGCGTTGCCAGCGTTTCAGGGCCTAGTTATAATTATTAGAAATGCAATACAAAGTGTAAATATACACTGTCATACAAACAAAAGATGCGACGATCATCACCAATCGACAAGTGGAAAGAAATAGTAGAAATATGCAATATATGCAAAGACATGAGTTATTGAAATTGCCAGTGTTGCGATTTAAATAAAAGTGTTTGAGAATTTTGAGTTGATGCCAAATGAAATTTAAAGGTTTAATTACCGATTAATTACTCACAAAATAGTGTTTAATTTCTTAAGAATTTGTAATGACTCGTATTTCTATATACGAATAAAAGTACTTACTTTGAAGTAATTAGTCATTTACTTATTGTAACTTATAATTCCTCGAGTAATTAGTATTTCGATTTGAGTAATTTCAGATACTTAAAGTAATTAAACCTTTAAGTTTGTATTTTTTTTTTAGAATGTTAATAGTTCAAATACGTACTTATATTTAAGAGTATGTTTATACATATGCTACAGTTTGTCTAAGCCCAATAAAAAACTCGTGCTCGATATTTTCAGTAGTTTTATTTATATAGAATTTACTTTTCCTTCTTTTCATCTTGTTTTCTTTTTTTTTGCTTTTTCTGTTGTTATTCTTTTCTTTTCATTTGCTTTTTGTTTTTGTTTTGTTGTTTCTGTTTGTTTTGTGTTTCATTCTTTTCTCTTTCTTGTTTTTGTTAGTTTGCTTTGTATTGTTGTTCTCCATTTTTACTTTCTCGCTCATAAACGTTGCTTTTGTTTTTTGTTTGTATTTTGTTGTTGTTTGCATTATAAACAGCTAACACTTTCGTCAACTAGAAATTGCGATATCTAGGCTATATAGCTGGCCCTCTATCATATCATATCATATCATATAATGCATGTATTCTGTTAGGTCCTCATAGGTTAACCTTGTTACCTAGTGCTGTCTAGCCTGCCTGTTCATCATCCTTATCGTCCTCATCGTCATCTGCTTTAATTTCCTCTTCTACTACTAACTTGGATGCTACGTAGCACTCCCGGATAGCCTGGGTTATTATTGAATTTGGATATTGCAAGAAGATTTTTTGCTGCGGACTCTTTCTGTTGTGTTTGTATGTGCGTGTGTGTGTGTGTGTGTCTTTCTCTGATCTGTGTGTGTATTGTGGTTTTTCTCCTTGTTTTTATATTTTTTATTTTGTTTTATTTTTTTTTTTATAAACTATGATATGCCTTGCTTTGCTTAAATATTTTGTTTATAAACTTTTTAGCTTTTCATATAATAATTTCATATAAATTTTGTTTGCCTTTTTTTGGGGTTTGCCTAAAATATGTTTAATTTACCATTGAGTGTGTGTATGTGTGTGTTTGTGTGAGTGTATAGGTATATCAGTTATTGGATTTCTCATCTAAAATATTTGTTGTTGCTTGTTCGCGTCTATTTGTTTTCGGTGCCTGATATAAGCTGCTCTCATTATCATAATCATTAATCATTAATCATTAAACATTATTCATTATTCATTACGAGTACTTGACTTGATTCCATTATTCAGCATTGGACAACTCGAAAATGAGTTGGCTATAAGTGTTTTGTGTTGCTCAGTGCTTTTAGTTGATTTTTAGGTTTTTCTCTTTTCATTTTTTCTGGGGGTTTTACATTCGACTTGCTTCGACTACGAAAAAAATATATTTATATATATATATATATATATATATATATATATATATATATATATATATATATATATATATATATATATATATATATATTTATGTGTGTGTGTGAGTTGGTATATATATGTATATGTGTATATAGAGCATTTTTTAACCTTCCTTTTTGTTTTTGTTTTCTGCTCTCATATGAAATGAGATTTTTCTTGTTGTTGTTGTTGTTGTTTTGTTATATATTAGTTAAATGAAGCTCAAGCTCTTTAAGCTGGTCTAGCGACCAGATGTAATCGTCATACAAAATTAACAAATGAGTTAAATGCGCTGACAAAAAGCTCAATGATACAATATTCGCTATGCGCCCAGCGAATTCGCCCAACATCCGTTGTGGCGTCCATTTTGAAAGCTCGGCGAAATCGTTGAGAAGGCGTTGATGATCGGGCTGTGTGTGTGTGTGAGAGTGTGTGTGTATGAGTGAGTGAAAAAATGAGTGAAACATGCTTCAAGTAAATGATTTGTTTACTTTATGTAAATTTATTTGAGAAAAAATTTATTTTAAATTATATATATAAATATATGTATATATGTATACATACACATATATGCATATATACTAAAAGAAACACTACAATAATGAAATGGAACTTAAATTGCAATTTAATATTAAAATATAATTATAATTCTATTTGAAAAGTCTGAATTGGAAAATAATTTTTAATGCGCTGTTAGCTAAATAAATATGGTTGAATAATTGTTAAATAATTGTGTTTGAACGCTTACAAAATAATATCAATAATACCTACGCATATAATATTTCAATATATGTATTGTTTTTTTTTATTATTTATGAATGTAAATATTTATATTTATTTATTTATGTATATAAAATCAAACACAACTTTAAAATTAATAATAAAAATCGAATTTAGTCACGCGCCTCTTAAATATATTTTAATATATTATTTGTAATTAAATTTTTAATTTATATATATATATGTATGTATGAATGTATGTATGTGTGTGTGTGTGTGTGTGTGTATCTGCTCACTTATTCTTAATGCGTTTCATTATATTTAAAATGTTGCTTCTGCTGTCGCTTTATAGTTAGTTAATCATAGTTTATAAATATGCTTGTATGTCTATATTGTTAGGAACATATTGACGTAATTATAACGTATTGCAGCTATTTTTATTTTTTTATTTTTTATTTTTGTAACTTGTTTTTGTGTGTGTTTTTGTTGTTTTGTCAGCGAACCACCTTCTCAACAGCTCAGAAGCATATCAAAAACTCAATATTTAGTTGCCATTTGCCGCAGCTTAAGCTCGAGCAGCCTCTACATAACTACTTAACTAGCTGATCAAAATAATGCAGAGGCAAGTAAGAACGTAGCAGCTGAATACTCATTCACGACAGATTTGTAATGCTCTTAGTGGGCGGATCGGAAAAAAAAAAATTGATGTGTCTATTTCGGCGAAATGATTTCCAATCCAATATTTTCCTTTCGCCTTCGCGAATGAGTATAAAAAATATGTAAAAATTATAATCAAACGTCAACTCAAGCCTCTAACTGACAAAAAAAAAAAAAAAATCGAATATAAAATAATAATAATAATAGAAATTTGTGGTTTTTGCTTCTCGAGCTGCTTCAAAGATTTATTTTAATAATGTGTGTTGTTTGTGTGTGTATGGGAATGAAATATAAAATAATTTAATATATTTATATATTTTTCTGTATGTTAAAAAAAATGTCTATTTGAAACAGCGCGCCATAAAAAAAATAAACAAAAATTATGATGAGCCTCATAGGAAACGTAAAATTTCAACCGTAGTTAACTAAAACTATTATTTAGCTATTTATTTTTTATTATTATTTATTTTTTATTTATGAATGTCTGCTGTCTTTTATATATATAGTATTTTATTTTATTTTCATTTATTTTATTTTTTTTTTTGGGATGTGGCAAAATTTGCTAAATTAAATTTAAGCGCAGTGGAAATGAATAACTTACAAAATGTTTTTAGAAAACATTATTAACACATTTTCAATCGTATTTTTAATGTAAAATTAATTTTAAATTTAATATTATTGTATGTGTGTGTGTATGTGTGACTGTTCATAAATTATGTTAAAATTACATGGAAATTCAAAACAACAAAAAATTTTGATGCATTTACGAATTTCACTTTAAATTTTAGTTAGATTTTTAATTAAAAAAATTAATTATTTTGTCTTTTTTTTTTTGGGGTTTTCTTTTGGTTTTGGGAAGGTTAAAAAATTGCATTATTTTTTCCCGTGTTATTTTGCTCAAAGTTTTGTTTGCGTTTGTTTCCTTTTTGCTTCGTTTTTTCTTAAGTTTTATAAAGTATTTTGATAGTATTTTTCTTGTTTTTTTGGTTTTAATATGTTTTTGTTGTGGCTGTGAAAATATTTGCGCTCTATAAACTAATATATTTCTTCATAATTTTTTGTGTTTTTTTTTTTTTTTTTTTTTTTTTTGTATTTTGTTTTGGGTTTTTTTTCAGTGGATATGCAAAACTACTTTGTTGTTTGTTTGTTTGTGTTGTTGTTGTTGTGTTGCTACTTCTGTTTTAGTTGATTTGGTTGTGAGATTGTTAAATCTGTTTTGAACTCCTCCTGTTCTTGTTCTTCTATGTAGTAAGTAAAATTTTGTTCGCCTTGAAGCTTTTCCATAAATTTTACACTGCTTACAAATACTGCTGAGTGTGTGTGTGTGTGGCTCTGTGTATATAGTATGTATATATATATGTTTTTGTTTTTTTTTTTTAAATATATATATATGATTCAATGCCTCCATTGCTCACTAAAAAAATAACTATAAAAAAAACTGCAATTCTGTTGACTTTCTCCTATCTCATCCTCTTTTTAGCTATCGCTTGTTTTTTTTTTTTTACATTTCTTTTTGCTTTTTATAAAATATTATTTTTAGTATGTATAATGTGTATATATGTATTGTATATATATTTATATGTTTATTATTATTTTTTGTTTTTTTTAAAGGGGAGTAGGCACTACAGTGTTTTTTTTTTTTTTTTTTCATTTTTCATTTTCCATTTTCATTTTTGAAGTTTATCTCTTTGCTTGACTTACAGATACGGTTTCTCTGTTTTTAATATTTTACCAAAAAATTGTCGAATCCTTCATTCGTTATCTTAAAATAAGCTTAAAAGCTTTATTTGTTGTTTTTTTTTTTCCTCTTCTAGTAATATTAACAACTCAATTTTGTTTCTTCTTCTGCTTTCGGTTCAGCCTAAAAGTGTATTGGTGTATGAAACTGTATGTGTGTGTGTGTGTGTTTATAGTAGCTGTATATGCACTCTTTATATATGATGCCTGATCTAACAGCAATCTAAGCTTGTTCAACTTATTTCATTCGACTTAGCGTATCAAAAAGTGTGTATGTGTGTGTGTGAGATAGTTTATTTAGTTGGCTATGTATAGTTGTTTTTATGTAGGCATTCAAAAATTGGTTCTATGTATGCTGTCAGTTGTTGTTGTTGGTTGCTAGACTCGTGCTAACTATTTAGAATATGTATATGTTCTTCTTATTTACATTCCGAGTCGGAGTCATTGCTATTATCATTAGCATTTCGCCTTCAGTGTTGTAAAACGCCAAACGAAATACTATTAAAATTTTCTACGGTCAAAGTTTTCATAGTCAAGTTTACAAGTCGGCTATATACATTGCTCTGTCTGTGTGTGAGTGTGTGCGTGTGTGTATGTGATCTAGTTCAAGGAACTAGCTCACAAGAGCATATATACACACGAATTTTGGTATATATTTCTGTGTGTTTTTTATTTTTTATTTTTTATTATTTATTTACAGATGTCTCGAATTATTAGCTTGGCACTCAAACATATTTAGTTATGGGGAGTTTTTTATTTGTTTGTTCTTTGTTGTTGCTGTTGATTATTTAATTATAGTTATTGCTTGTTATTTAATGCCGATGAAACCAATTACTGTGTTTATTGTATTCCATTGCATAGTTAGTTTATCGGTTATCGGGTTTTACTGTTCTCATCGTTTATCGGCTGAGTTTCTACAAGTTTCGCTTATTCAAAGTAACTAACAAACAAAAAAGGCGTATTCTCTTCTTCTTGTTGTTAAAAACAAAAAAAAAAAAAAAAAACAACAATGGTATATATATATATATTTTTTTTTTTTAATGGTATATCGTATCATTGTCATATCAACTGCATTAACAATTACATCGGGAAACCCAAAAAAAAAGAAAGAATAAAAAAAAATGGAGTTAAACAGAAGCATTTCCATATATGGTGAGTCATTGTTATGATCGACTATCGCTTATTGGTTATCGCTTATCGATTAATGCAATTGTGGCTATTTGTTAATCAAGGTCAAGGTTGTACTTGTCTTTTGTAAGTCTTAAATTATTTGTATTGTAGGTGATTATATGCATTTGTGAATGTGTAGAAGAAGGCAATTCTGTCAACAGGGTACATTTGTGTTTCTATTTCATAATCAAATACCCTTGCCATTTATATATATGTATGTATATCTTCTATATGTATTCAACTGAAACATAGCTCAGTGCGGAGATAATAGTTTTAGTCGGAACTGGTTCATTTACGCTAAGCTTATAGGAACGTTACAAATCGATGCGAATCCAATCAATAACTCTGGCAAGGGTATTTCAAGTTCGGTGTACCGAATCTTTCTCATTTTCACTATATACTTTGTAACAAAATGTGCTAAAGTTTGTATTTTTATTGTTGTTGTTTTCTACGTCTGTGTTTAGTTCATGCGAACTAGTTCCGTTAGCGGGCGAACTAGTTGTATTGAACTACTATTTATATTCATATGTGTGTGTTTATGTGTTAATTGAATCAATTGATATGCGCATTCGAATTTATACTCAATTCCCTGCAGTGAGTTTCCTTCTCGGTTTATTGTCTTAACAAATGTAAAATGTAACTATTGGGCAGTTGAACTATTGGAACTGGTTCGCGCGAACTCAACTTGAACTGTAGCACACTCGTAATGGGATAAACAAATCAAAATAATTACATGCTACGACTGTAAAGAAGGCATTTTGATTGGGAGTCAATTGAATTATATTTGATTTAAATAAAGCGTCCATCCCTTTCTGTATCTATCTCCCTCTGTGTCTCTAGCTCCATCACTGTATTACTTATATGGTTTGAACTATTTGCTTGAAAAATCCAAAGTTGTTTGTATATAATTCATAAGGTATTAAAGTACGTAGAAGAGCTCACTTCTGGGTCATTCTATATCTGCTATCTATATATGGGGTATATATATATATATATATTTATATTTCTGTATACATACTCCTTATACAGGTGTGTATATACTCTATATATATATGTATATATAGTCTTCTGCTGGGATTGTTGTAAATAAGTTCAAGTATTATTCAATATTTTTAAGTTTTATTGCTGTATATAGTTCTTCTTCTTATTTTTTGTTATCATAAAAAAATATATTTCACAACAAAATAAACAAACCAAAAAAAAATCTAAAAAAAAAAGTATATGTAGCTATAAATACATACATATATATATATATATATATATATATGTATGTATATTTGCAGCCCATTTTTTTATGTTCTCTTTTTTTTTTTTTTTTTTTTTTTTTAATTATATTATTATTTGTTAAAGTTGTTTAATAATGGTACTATTGTTGCTTGTTGTTGTTGGTTGTTTCTTGTAGTTGTATATATGTTTTGCTATATTTATATATATATTGTTTGCTGTTGTTGTTCTTGTTGTTGTTTTTGTTGTTGTTGTTTAGTTATATTGTATTGGAAGAATCTGTGTGTTTACCCTGAGCACTTTTTCTGCTAGACAAAAAAATAAAAATAAAAATAAAAATAAAAAAAAAACTATTGAAACTAATTCTTTATAATTATTATTGCATGTGTACGTATTATGTTATTGTTGTTAAATAATAAACAAATGTTGTTTTCTTTAATATTTAGTACGCAAAAATGAGGCCAACGTGAAATTTTGTTTAGAAACATTTTTTTGCTGTTGATAAAACTTTTTCCGAAACTTGTATTTTGGTTTTTGAGTTTTGAATTTACTTTTTGGAATTTATTATTTTATGTGTTTTTTGTTGTTGTAATTTTGGGTTTGTGCTTCGCTTCGATTGAAAAGTTATTATTATTATTTTTTTTTGTTTTGTGCCAAAGCTTTTTTTAAATACATTATATTTATAGATATTTTACGAAAATTTTTTAGTTGATTTTTCTTTTAATTTTTTCTTTCTTTTTTTTTTTGTTGTTTTTTTTTTGTTTTTGTTTTTTTGCGGACTTCGAACAAAAAGTTAAGTTTGTTAATCGTAGATTGTATTGAATATAGTCATATGTATGTATGTATTGCATTGTATGTATGTATGTCTCTATGTGTGTATGTAATTGTATTTAGTTATATATAAATTCGACTTGTATGCAAATCTAGCGTAAATCTTTTGCCGTCCTCCGTAGCCCAAATTATTTGCTTATAAACCTAATGCATGTGTGTGAGTGGCTGTATAAATTTGTATATGTGTGTGTGTGTGTGTGTGTCTGTATGTGTTGTCAGGTCAATCTCACTAGAATTAAATTCTATTTGTTTTGTTGCTGTACAAGTTAATAATTAGGCATGCTTAGCTTCAATTTGCAATGTATGTATATATGCGATATAGAGGCATATACATATATGTGTATGTGGGAGCTTATATGTATACATGTATATATATACATATATTCATATATAAATAACTTGCTTTGCTTACTTCTGGTTTTTGCATTTTATTTTTGTTTTTTTTTTTTCTCAAATATTATTGTAGGTATTGTATATGTATGTATATATATATATATATATATATATATATATATATATATATATATATATATATATATATATATATATATATATATATATATATATATATATATATATATATATATATATATATATCTATATCATTTAAATTCCTGTTTCCTTTAAAATGCAATTTTTGCAGTACGCCTAATGATATTCTGCTTACTCCTCTGTTTCTTCTTCTTTATAAAGTGTGTGTGTGTGTGTGTGTGTGTTGGATTATAACTGTTTATTTTAGTATATTTGCCTCTACTGCTTGTGGTGCTAGCTATATTTTAACTGAGGGAAACGAAACTGAGTTCTGAAATCAAACTGAACCTGCTCCAATTGCTTCATATTTCATACTATACTATGTATATACATATATATGTATATGTATGTATATATATACATACGTGAGCTCGTTATATTCAATTTGAGTCTAGTTCTAGCTGAAGAATCGCCGTCGTGCAGGCTGCACTATGCATGCGCGCTCTATTAAGTTTCGATATATATATTTGAGAAGCGCATAGAAGGCTGGGTGCGTTCTTCCTGTTCTTGTTAAGTTACCAAACAATTGCTGCAATTTTGTATTGTTGTTTTAAAAAAGCGCGCTCTATAATTTTTTGTGTATTTTTTTTGTGTATTTTTTTTGCTTTTTTTTTTTGTTTTTGTTTTTGCCTAAAAATTTTGTTTTCGGTAAAATTTTGACTAAAAATTTGTATTAGCATTTACATACATATGTGCAGCAATACCTTCTAGCTGCTGATTAGCGATTTATACATATATATATAAATACATATGTATGCGTGTGTGTGTGCTTAAAAAAGAAAATCTGGCAACTAAAATAAAGAAACCAAATCATTAAAACAAGCAAAGGAAAACTGAAAACAAATGAAAATGAGAAATGAAAATGGGAAAAACAAATGTAGTTGTTGTTTCTGTTGCTGTTCTTGTTGTTGTTCTATGTGTTCTATTTAATAAATTGCAATTTGTATTTTGTATATTTTGCTATGCTTTTTCGATTTTTTATGTTTTCACTTTTTTTTTTTTGTTTTTCTTTTTTTGCTTTTTCGCTTTTGTCAAGGAACTTGTTGAAGTGTTTTCAAATGGCGTCTTGAAATTAAACAAGTTAACAAAACATTTTGAATATAAGGCCCACGGTGCACAGTGAACCAAAGTAAGGAACTTCTGATCACAACTTAAGAGCTACTCAAAAAATACTCAAAAAAAAAATAAAATATTGAAATAAAGCTTAACTTAATGAAATTAATTTATGAAACATATAACTAATAGTATTAAGTATGCATACATATACGTATGTACATATGTATGTGCGTGTGTGTGTATGAATGGTATCGGTGTATGTGATCGTAACACAATGAATGAATGTAAATGAAATGCGAAACAAAATGAAAATGAGCCAAGAATCGGAATCGAAATCGAAATCGAAAACGGAACCAAAATCAGAATCGGAACCCAAAAACGTCATTCAAAAATAGTTTTCTTTTGCTTCAACTGCAATTTTTTTTTTTTTTTTTCGTTTAATTTTTAATTTTGTTTTTATTTTTCATCATTTTTTGTGTTTTATTTTTTTTTGCTGTTTTTGTTTTTGCTTTGCTTTGTTGTGTTTCATTTTGCTTTGTTTGCTGTTTGCTGACATAATAATTATTTCTCACATAGCTTACAAATTCATTGTGTGTTTGTTGTTGTTGTTTTTTAATATTTACTAAGCGCAAAACAAATCAAATTAAACCAAACAGAATTCATTTTTGATAAACAAAAATAAAATAAAATTAAAAAAAAAAACATAATATTTGGATTTGAATACATATTAAAGAAAAAAAAAAACTTAAAGTTGTTGCCATGATTTTTTTTTGTTTTTGTTGCGCTAAAGCTAAATAAATTTCATATAAGTTGGTACAATAATCGCAATAATCATAATAATAACATTTGCTTAAACATTAAATTAGAAATATGAAAAAAAGATATATATATATATATATATATATATATATATATATATATATATATATATATATATATATATATATATATTTATGTAGTTATAATAATAATAATAATAATAATATTTTTATTTGTATGTTTTAATATAATAATTCAATTAATTTATAATAGAAATTATTTCGTTTTTGTTTCGTAGAGACACACAGAGCGTTAAACAGTGCGAAAAGAATGCAATTTATATAATCAAATTGTAGATTCAACTCAGTCTCAGCTAGACGCTGTGCGGCTCTAAAAGCTGTCCTTGGCCGGTATACAGCAGAGGTCATAAAAATAATGCGACTGAATACTAGATGCTGAACAAGAGACTCAGGGGTCAACAAAGTATTTGTAACGAATCCTAAGAACGAACGAATACTCCGAGATCAACTGAATGTTCTTGAAATTATTTGCAAGGAATACTAAGGTTAACATAGATGGTTTTTCATTTAGATGGGTTAGACCAAAGATCATGTGTAATACAGAACATATATGAAGTTCGATTAATATGAAATCATATTGTTTTCCTTTTTAAATTTTTAAAATTTTTGGTTCTCAAGTTTTGAGTTCCATATATCATGTTGTTCAACAAATAGATCACAGTTGCACTAGTATATAGCTATATACATGTATATATGTATATATATGTATGTATATAGAGAACCTTTTCAACTTCTACGCTTCACACTTTTGCTTGGAATGTTTCTCTCTCACTTTCGCTGCGGCTGTTTCCTGTTTTCTCTTGCGCGTTTTGGCGGCCAACAAAAATGTCTAAATAAATTGCATATATAATATATATACTAGATTTTATATATTATATATATATATATTAGATTTTCTAGCGAATCGAAAAGTGGCAAAAAAAGCGTTTTTAATTAATTTTTCTTTTTGTGTTTTACTATATCTTATTTAGCTTTTAATTTTTATAATTTTTATATTTTTTGGTTACGTTTGATTAATTAATTAATTAATTATTGTGTAATTGTTTTTGTTTATAATTTTGTTTCTAAAAGGCCGAAAATCACAATTTTGGTTTTGTTTTGTTCCTAAACGTTTAATTTTGTTTGCTTTTTGCTTGCTTGATTTATTTATATTTATACTCATATTTTATTATTATTATGTTAAATTATTTTTGTTTTTTAGTTTTATATTTATGTCATTCAAAAAATTGATTTTTTCCTTGCATTTTGAACATCACAATGTCGAATTGATGCTTGTTGGATTTCCATTTTTTTTTTTTACATATATTTCTTTTTTTTACCTATTTTTTCCCCGCTCCCCCAAGCCACTGCCTCTAATACTGCGCGCTCCCTGTGTGTGAGAAAAAAAGCCAACAACAAAATCTTTTCATTATTATTTTATTTTTTTTTTTTGGTATTATTATTTTCTGTTGTTCGAAATGCAAAGCGAAGTTTGAATTCTCAATGGTTTAAATACGTTAATTTCACATATTTTTGTTGTTGTTTTCTTTTTTGTTTTTTAATGCTATCACAGCCAAATTGTTTAATCCAAAAATGTTTATGTTTGTTTCCTTTTCACTACTTTTTTATTTTGTTTTTGGAATTTTGCGTTTTTTTTTTTGTTTTTTCGAAAAAGTCTCTTGTTTTGCATTTTTTTTTGTTTTTGTTTTGTTTTTGTTTAAAATTTTGAATTTTGAATTTTGCCTAGCGTGCATTTTGCTTTATATTTTTATTTTTTTTTTTTTATATATATATAATTTGCGTATTTTATTGTTGGTTTGCTGCCATTCTTTATTCAATTCTCGTTTTCGTTAGCCGTTAATCCAAAACGCGCAAGGCCGCAAAAAAAAAAAAAAAAAAATCGCTTTCTAAATAAGCTCTATATATGTATGTATATCTGGTATATCTAGTCCACTCAGAGCGCGCCCAAACGTTGATATAGTTACTTGTATTGTTTTTTGTTTATAATATAATAGATTTGTTTTGATTTCTATTTGTTATAATTTTGAGATCGATTTGTATTGTGTTTTTGTTTTCGCTATACATCTGTGGGTCATTTGGGCTCTGAGCTCGGACCTATGAAAAGGTTTCTATGCGGCCGGTCTAGGGAATATTTGTCAGCTCTTGTTGTTGTTGCTGCACAGCGCTTAGCATTTGAATTGAATCGAAATAATAACTGAATACAAAACGTTGTTTCTTTGTTTTGTTTTCTGTTGCCTAAGAGCTAAAAATCACTTTGGATTCTTGCAAATGTTTAGCCAAAAGTTTCTGTTGAACAAAAAAAAAAAAAAAAAAAAAAAATACGAGTTTGTTTATTGTGTGTTTGTTGTTGTTTCTTTCTTGGTCAAAGCAAAGTAAACTGAGCGACAAAAAGTAAAGAAGCTGCCCCAAAAAGTAGGCAACGCAAAATTGTTGTTGCCAATCAAAGCGAACGTAGCTCAATGTGTGTATGTGTGTGTGTGGAGGTGTTTGTGTGTGTGTAGGTGGCTAAATGAATTAGCTCAGCAAATCAATTGAACGATAAAAGTTTAACAAAAGTCTGGAGCGACAAAGTTGAAGGGAAATTCAAATCGTTTAAGGCCTAAGCAAAATCAGTTTCTATATAGCTGGCAGATTTATAGTATATATGTACATACATACAGATATATGCACAGAAAAGATGTGTTTATTTCTGTTTTAAAGCTGTAAAATTTTGAATTTGAATTGTATTTAATTGTTTAAAAAAACTGTATGCATTACTAATCCTTTAAGTATGTTTACATATATATGTATGTCGATATATACATATATATATATGTTTAAGATCACAGATATTCTATGTAATTCTGCTGCTTTGCATAATTCCAGCGTATGTCTGTATTCCATGATTTCAACTCTTCTTCTTCTCCTGCTGCTTTCTCTACTGATTCTGAGTGTGCTTTACATTTGATGTATTTTTCTGCTACTTCAGCTGCTTTTACAAATATGTTATATAGTTTGTATATGTATATATGTATATATATAGATATATGGGGTTGTTAGTGTAAATGTGGCTAAAAATTAGTTAATGTCTGTTCTATACATGTGTATATATATATGAGTGTGTGTGTGTGTGTGTGTGTGTGTGTGTGTTTTTGTGGCTATTCATATAAATTACGCAGGGTTGTATTTTGTCAAGCATGTGGCGCCATCTGTTGTCCTAAACGTGTGCTGCTTGCTTAGGTACTTTACTATGTAGATCAAAGACCTTGAATACAGTGTGTGTGTGTGTTTGTGTGTGTTTGTGTGTGTCTATGTATGTAGATATGTATGTGGTATACGTTCTAGTTGCTTTTGCACTCAACATACGCACAAAAGTATGCTACAATTGATCCGCTTCCTTAGCTAACAGTTCACTTTGCTTTGCTTTGCTTTGCTCTGCTCTGCTTTCGCAACTATATACATACACATATATATATATTTATATACATGTATATGCATATATTTATATGTATATAGGTGTGTAGATCTTTACTTGTTAAACTAATGTTACTTGTTATTGTATCAACTCGCTAATATCGCCATCATTCTCCATCATTATGCTGATCAACATCATTATTATCATGCTGCTCATCATCATCGTCATCATTATGCGTCATTACTTAAAAAGTTACATCACGTGTTCACTGTTCTTTTTCTATATCATTACTATCGTATATGTATATATGTATGTATATACATATATTTATGCATTAATGTATATATATATATATGTATATTTACCATTATAATTTAGTATAATTTTTTTATTTTTTGTTTTTTTTTTTCTTTTCTTTTTTTCTTTACTTTCTTGAGATATATATATATATATATATGTATATTTATATATCTCAATTAGATTCCTGCTACAACATTCACGCTGTACTTCTCCCTCTTCTTCCTCTTCCTCTTTTCCTGCTTTACTAAAATATTGTATAGAAAAAAAAAAATATGATCAACGCCTCAATGTTTCTTCTCTTTTTCACACTAAATTACGACATATTTTATTTTTGTTTTGTTTTGTTTATCTTATCCTTTTGCTTCTCCCCTTTCCCTAGGGAGCCAAAACTGCTTCATGTGTGTGTGTGTGTAGGTGTGTGTGGTTTCTTTTGCATTAAAAAAAATATTATCGCTCTTGGTATAAACTTCAACATTTTGACATCGTTTGGCTATATATATTTATACACATATATGTGTGTGTGTGTGTGTGTGTATGTATATATGCCTTTACTTATGCCTTTGCCTGCGATCTCTATACCTATCTCGCTCTCTTTTTTGCAGTTTTGCTTTAAATATATATATATTTATATATATGTATATATGTGTGTGTGTGTTTGTGTGTATGCGCTATGCTTCAGTAAAATGTAGCAAATTCTATTTGCCAGTTTTTGTTTTTGTTATTTTGTTTTTCTCTGTTGTTGTTTGCCTCGTTTTTAGTTCTTTGTTTTTTTATAAGTAATAAAATATGTACATATTGTATTTATATATATACACACACACACACACACACACACACACACGCGCGTACATGTATATGCATATGTGTTTGTGTGTGTGTGTGCATATCTATGTGTGTGTGTGTGTGGGTGTGTGTCTAAGCTTTCTGCGCTTGTTGTCGCTTAAGTAAGTTCAAAATTGTTGCTGTTGCTATCTCTTTCTCGCTGCTGCTCCAATTGCTGCTGTTGTTGTCTCGCTCTCATCAATTGTAGTTGTAATTGTTGTAGTTGCTATGCAAATAGTTTGCGAAATTGTTGTTGCTGCTGCTGCTGATGTTGTTGTTGTTGTTGTTGTTGTTGTTGTTATTGTTGTTATTATTATAATAGTAGTAGTAATAATAATAATAATTTAATAACAAACTAAAATCGTTTCACTATTGCGGCAGCTCGTCCTTTGTATCGACCGGGCTGGGTGACAGAAATTTGCGCACATATTTGGGAAAATGCGTTTTCTCGTGCGCCTTGAGGATCGTCGAGCGTGAGAATGTCTTTCCGCACATGTGGCATCTGAAGGGTCGTTCACCTGTAAATTTCCCGCAAATGGTGCAACAGTTGTTGGTGTTGTTGTTGTCGTTGATTTTGTTTTTTTTTTTGCATTTTGCGGGTTTACAAAAGGAAGTTCAATATGTCAGATCAAATATATTTATAGTATATCAAAAAACAAGTAAGAAAATGCTCATAAAAACGTGTTTGTGTGTGTGATCTGTGTGATCTGTGGCAATTGGCTGTCTTAAAAGCTCTCGGAAGGATGAGCTTTCGAGGGAGCTTTATTTAAGCTCAATTTGTAAGCACTTTGAAATTATATTCATCCGAGCTTCAGACCTTTAAGTCTATGCCAGAGTGAGCATGAGCTTTGAAGTAATTGCGCGAAATATAAATCTTTTAATTAAAGCTCTATAGACACTGATGAAGCATTGAGCGCCTCTTTCAAAACTATTCGAAATATTAAATGGAGTTTCCAGCATTTAAAGCTTTGCAAAAGCTTCCTCAACATGAATTGAAGTTTTTAGTGTCATTAGCCTTAAATCAATTATTAGAAAGCTGAAAGTGCTTTTAGGCTATTCAAGAATGGAATCATATTTATATAATTTATATATTGAAGAAGTCGATTTGAATTAAGTACGTTATATACTCCATATATGAATGCGTCAGGATTAATTTCTATCATTGAGGAGCTTTAATCATAAGCTTTTTGAATAGTTAGCTTAAGATTTGTTCAGCACAAGCTGAAATGGTTGATCAAACGTTGAAGCTTTTTAGATGTATAGACATGTATAATATGGAATAAACATATGTATATACGATATACTCATTAGGAAGAGCTGGTGTATAGACGAGAGATCATATGGAATATATGTATCTATATATATGTATGATTTCTTCCTTAATGAGCTTTAGTTATGTTAAAAAAAAGTTGATCAAATTACAAATTTGAATCGAGAGAGAGTGAGGATCAAATATATGTAAATTTGTGTGTGTGTGTGTGTGTGTGTGTGTGTAAAATTGAGTGAGCAACTGTTCAGCTAGGCTGCTTGGAGACTTACCCGTGTGCACGCGACAATGATCTTTCATGTGGTGGCGCAGCTTAAACGCTTTGCCACAAAACTCACATTTAAATGGTCGATCACCTGTATGTACCGACAAATGCGTGATCAGTGATGTAACATCGGGAAAACTTTTAGCACAGAACTTACACATGACAACACTATTCGGATCACTTGACGCGGCTAGCAGCGAGGCGGCCGACGAGCCGGACTGCGTCGCTCCCGACGAGCCGGACTGCGCCGCTGCCGACGCTGCGGCGGACGTTGAGGGCGACGAGGAGCCGCCGCCGCCGCCGCTGCCACTGCCGCCCATTCCCATACCACCACCACAAGCACCACCACCGCCGCTGCCGCCGCCGCCGCCACTGCCACTGCCCGGGCCAGAGTTGCCCAGCAGCAGGGCAGCGGATGTGCCCGCCATGCCGCCATTTCCGGATGTTGATGAGCCGCCCAGTCCAAGGCGACCGCCAGCACCGCTGGAGCCGGGCGCCCCGCTGCCGACGGCTGCCTCCAGGCAGCTGGCCGTCAGGTTTTGTATGGTGCAGCTGACTATCTCCATGTCAATGCCGAAGGCGGCGGCCATAGCGGCGGCCTGCTCCTGCGGATCGCTGCTGCCGGCGCTGGCCGCCATTGCCGCTTGGAACGCGAACGGCTGCGACAGGTGCGACAGGTTCAGATCGTGGGCGGTGCGCAGCTGCGAGTGCAGCAGGGCGGTGGGGTCGGGGAACTTCAGCGAGTGCGAGAACAAGTGACTCGTTAGTTTGCTTTGGTTGGGGAACGAGGCGCCGCAGTACACGCACGTCAACAGGCGCAGCGGCGCTGTCTGTGGCTGCTGCTCGTGGGCAGCGGCTGCCGCGGCAACGGCTGCGGCGGCGGCGGCTGCGGCTGCGGCGGCTGCGCTGCTGCTGCTGCTGCTGCTGCTGCTCATGCCGCCGCCGAGCATCGCGCCAACGCCCACAGCGTGTTGTTGGGGCGATTCGGACGTTTCCTGGAACAAACACCAAACAAAAATCCAACATCAACTTCTTTACTACGTCTCTTTTTGTTTTTTTTTTTTTTTTTGATTTTTATTATTATTTAGCTTTTTTGGTTATTTTTGGAATTTTTCAGTTTCAGTTTTTGCTTGCAGTCGATCGATCGATAGTTTTTGCTTAGCTCTCTTTGTTATCGATATATATATGAATGCCATTTATCTGTGTGTTTTTTTTTTTACATTATGTATCTTTTTTTTATTGCTTCTCATTCATTTCTTTTTGCTTTTCTTCGTTTTCTTTGTCTTTTTACAACTAGAATTAACTACATTTTGTTTTGTTCTCTTTTCGATTTTTCTCTTTATGCCTTTTTGTGTTTTTGTTCTTTGCAACCTCTCATGGAAAAACAACAAAAGCTATTTAAAACAAAAAGATTTTTTTAAGAATTAAAAAAAAATTATATAAATAAAAAAATTAATTTGACTTTTTTCATACTTTTTGCTTGCTGTTGTTGTACTTTTAACTTTGAAGGGACAGAAGAAAGAAAGAGACATCAAGATAGGTATATCTATATACATATATCTATATATATCTATATGCATATAAGTATATATAAACATACATGTATATATATATATATATATATATATATATAAATCTGTATATAGGAGGCTAAGAGATGAATAGAGCGACAGAGAAAGAAAGATGGAGTTTGATGTATATATATATATGGATATACATATATATATCTATATATATATTTATACATGGATATGCATATATGTATATACACACATACATATAAGGTATATATTTATATATACATATATAGTTAGAGTTTCAACATGAAAGAAATCAGTATAATATGATAAGTAAGGAAAATTATTAAACAAAAATTACTTATATTGAGATTTCTTCTTCTTCTTCTATATGTGAGCTCCCAAGAGAAAGGAAAATCAACAACAACAGAATATCAAAGTTTACGTTTACAGTTATTTAAACAAATCAGTTGTACTTTAAGATTCAACTTTTGCCTCTGCTCGCTAACGCATCAAATATTTTGCATACTCTATATATACTATATATATGTATATATAGAGTAAGGAATATATAAGTGAGATATATATATATATATATATATATTCATATATATATATATTTTTTTTTTTACACAAAATTTAAAATGAGAAAAAGAAAAATCAGACGGAGAACAACATAAAAATCAAAGAAATAAACTATTTGAAATTAATTGATATGTATATATGTATATATATACTATATTAATATATATATACTATATATATACATATATATATATATATACTAGAGATTTATGTGGAGCGTGTTGAAGTAGTATCAAGGAGTGGAAACTAAACTGGGAAAGAGAGTCTGGCTCTGATAGCCTGGCTCAAGTCAAAGCTGCTCAACTCTTAACTCTATATTTGTATATAAATAAATATATATATATATATATATATATATATATATATATATATATATATATATATATAGATATATATATATATATATATATATATATATATCTATATATATATATATATATATATATATATATATATATATATATATATATATATATATATTTATTTGTTTATATACTCGTCTTGCCAGTAAAAAACAAGAGGGGGGTATTCAGCATGTCTTTCGTTGTGTATTTTGTTGTAGTTGTTTATTATCTATAACTGCTTTTGCTTTATATTCTTTCATTGAATTTTTCTTCTTCCTTTTTTTTCTTTTTGGTTTTTTGTAAGTTATTTGCATTTCTAGAATTTCGGTTCATATACATATATATATATAATATATATATGTATAGTTTTTGTTTTTGTCTTTTGCTTTCAAGAAGTTGAATTTCGATTTTTGTTTGGGCGTTGTTCGAAAAACGTCGCATAATCGTACGTTAGGATTTGTTTTTGTTTTTGGTTTGTTTTTTTGGTTTTTTGTTTGATTTTGTTGAATTTTATTTTGTTTTGGGTTTTTGGTTTTATTTCATTTGGTTTGACTTTTGGTTTTTGGTTTTACATATATATTTTTCTTTTTGTTTGCTTTGTTTTTTTTTTAACATAATTTATATTATTATTTTTGTAAACTTATTTGTACAAAAATGATTAAACTTAAATTTCACGAGCTGCATTTTGCAACTTCGTTAATTTTTCGCGAGCTTTCGCTTTTCTCGGTAATTTTGGTTGAATTAAGTAACGCTTAGCGGTGCGCGGAACTAGTTCTTTTAAATTATGAACAAAATTTTGCTTTGGCAAAAAATCGAAAAAACAAAACGAAAATATTTTCAAAAGATTTCAAATATGAAATTGAGTTCGATTCTGACATTTAACGTACTTTGCCCACTTCTTCTTTGCTTTTTAACTTTTTGTTGCTCAAAACCAAAAAAGAAATAAAACAGAACAAAATTTAACAACAACAAAGAAATTAATTTAATAACACTAGAAAAGTTACTAGGAAAAAAAAAACACGAATCAATGAAAAACTTGTTTGTTTTTGCCAATTTTTGCGTCAAAATTTTGTTTTTAGTTTTTAAAATAATTATAATAATTCATAAATGCTTATAAGAAATTTTGAAAAAAATCAAGTACAATTAATAAACAATTTGTCCAAAAATATATATTAATAAAATAAAATAAACATACAACAGTTTTTGAAAACAGTAGAAAACAGAAAACTCAGCAGCTTCGCAGCTTTTATTCTTCTTGTTTCATTTCTCAGGCCAAATCGTGTTCTTTTTTGTTTTCGAAATTTTGAAAATTAAATGAAAAATAAAAAAACAATTGAAAATGTCAAATTCAAAAAGTATTTTCCAAGAAATTTTCCTCCTTTTGTGTTTTGTTTGTTTTTTTTTTTTTTTTTTTTTTTTTTTGCCTGCAGACATACCGAAAATGGGAATGAGAATTCGAATTTGGTTTTGGATTTCACTTCTCTGAATAATTAGAAGCTGAACTTAAAAAACAAAAAACAAAAAAAAAAAAAAAGAACTAAAATTTGATTCGCAAAAAACGTAGATCAACTTCTTGACTAGATCGTAAACAAAAACAAAAAACATAAGAAAATTATTGGGAATGTGAAATCAAAGAAGGCATCAAACTCATCAAAACCGCTCTTGGCCAAGTGGAGAACAACAAAGTACAGTCACAGCTCAACTTTCGGAAGGGAAGGAAAACTTTCTTAAGAAACAATTGGACGCTTTCGGGGTGCGACTAGATCCATATGCTATGATCATTCAAGGCAGCTGGCAACGCCGTCCGACTCTATAGTGAAAGCTGGCAACGCCTATGTAGTACGATTCGCTGTTGGCAATGCCAGACGCGTTACAAAAATGGGCTCGACCAGAGATGAATATACATACATAGATAGTAGTCGTTAATACATGAACTAATACATAAGTGATATATGTATATATATAAACATATATATAGCCCTATATATAGATATATATTTATATATATATATATATATATGAAAACAGTGAAATACCTAGAGTAATAGACAGATCTGTTGACTTATACATATACATAAATATGCCACATAGAAACGAGTCACAATAACATTCTGTCCGGAATTCGTCCGTTGTCAGCACATCTGGTCACACTGGCGGCCCACGCGAATTCAAATTCGAAACTTAGTCTTAAATACCTTTTGTGGAGTACAACAGCAATAGATGATATTTGGCACAAGGGCATATATTATGTATATATACGAGTATATAGTAAATATATATTTTATAAAACAGACAGAGCATAGTTGTTAAAAAGAGTTAGGCAGATAAACAGATAGAGAGAGAGAGAGAGAGAGATATAGAGATAGACAGTTAGAAAAAAAAAACGTAATAGACAGATAGTTATTTAGACAGATAGACAGATAGAGAGAGAGAGAGAGATAGAGTTAGAGTTAGAGAGAGACAAAATAAAAATGAATAACGTTCTTGAACAACATCGAGGTACAAAAAACATCAACAAGTAAAATACAACAAACACACGCACACGCTCTCAAAAATAAAAGTGAAAAATATGGAAACACTGTTTTAAGCTGAGACAAATCCCTGAAAATAAATCCCACAACGCTGAGTGCAAAATAGGAAAAAAAAAATCAACCAATAACTAAAATTCAATGAAATCCTTAACAGGAAACTAAAGCTTAAAGAAGCCAACTTAATAACAGTTTTAAACAATTTCAGAACGTCCTCTAGCAGCTCGAATCACTATTTCGTCCAACTAGCCTACCCTTTGCTCGCTACTTAACGAGAATTCTCAACTGCGGACGAATACTTGATTCTCTCGTTTCCCAATAAGTTTCGTACTCGCTACTTCAGCTCTCATACGTTTGTCTCGTCTATGCCCACTCGTTGCTTCAGTGTTCAATCAGCGTTTGCCTCGTCTATGCCCACTCGTTGCTCCACTCAGCATTCTTCTGTCCATTTACCTATTTCAGTCACGTCTTTTGTTTAGTTTATTATCGATATTCGTTACTATTTGAAGTTCGTTTTGGCTATTCTCGAGACACGATTTTATTTACAATTGATGTCTACTCGTTGCTTTTAGCAGTTTCCATATCTGTGTCTTTTCACTCGTTCAGTTGTCTCGCCTAGAGTCTTGCTACTCGTTACTTTTACTAGTATTATGATCATTACAATCTCTATCTTTCATCTATACTTCGTGTACCAGTCGTACCAGTCGCTCGTTACTTTAGTATCAGTGCCTCTATACGCGTCATTCTAATATTCAATTCTCGCTACTCGTTACTTTTACTAGTTTTTTTCATAATTAATATATAGTTTCTATGCTTAAAACTAGATCCATACATCGTGCTAGACCTAGTCGCTCGATACTCCAGTATGTCTCTATACGCGTCACTCGTCGCTCTAATACTCGCTACACGTTACTTTTCAATGTTTCAATATTTAAGCCTACATCTCGTTACTTATCGCATCTACGTCAACTTAACCTCTTCATTCTGAGGTACTAAAAACTCGATACTCGTTACCTTTATTCAGTAATCTAAGTCGGCTTAGTCACGTCTCTCAGAAGACTCGCTTCTTCAGTCTCTCTACTCGTCATTTAGATTTGTCTCGTCACTCGTTACTCATAGCTGCTAGAGTCACACTACTCGTTGCTCTGTCCGATCTCTTGGCATTCCGGTTAGGTTAGTCTCGTCACTTTTCTACTCGCTTCGACAAGTCGAGACAAGTCGACAAGTCACTCTCATTTTCTCGCTAATTCCGTCCGATTTTGCTGTCTCGTTAGCATCTTCACTATTACTAGCTCACCTGATCCTCTGTAAGATGATGGCAATTGTTTTGTTTAGATAGATTTGAATAATAGTTGTACTAATACGAATGCAATTCATTGAACATTGTAAAATGATAATCTAAGACAATGAAAATCATATACAGTAAACATACATAGAGACATACATACATACATACAGACAATACATACATATATATAAATATGTATTATTGAAAATGTCACATAGAGTATATAACGAAAAAAATAAATACATTTAGCTTATGGAAAAATAGAACACACACATTTACCATTTACATAAACGAACAACGAACGAACGATTTATGTAAAAGCGTTCCACATTTAGATAGTACATAGATATATCAGAAAAAAAATACATATTTTATATATGTAAACGAGTGTAGGTGTGTGTACGTGTGTATTTGTGTGTGTGTGTGTAGGTGTACGTGTGTATGTGTATAGCATCAATGTTGTTAATTTGAGTTTAGATTTTTGATTTTCTTTTCTTTTTTGTTTTTTCTTCTTTTCTTTATATTTTCGTTGATTTTTGTTTTGTTTTCTTTTTATTATATAACTTAAAAAACACCAAAAGCGCTTTAGTACGATATATATTTTTGTTGTTTATAATTAATGCATTTTTATAGATAATATTTATAGTTGTTACTTTTCTTTTCTTTCTATTTTTCTTTTCTTTTTTTTCAGTTAATTGCACAACGTTCAGGGAACATGTTTGGTTTTTTACTGGACCCCTCTTGTTTTCTAGCTTGAATTGATAAAATTTCAGTATACTAATATCAAATATCTACTTCTTCTTCTTTCTGTTTTTTTGTCTTGATTTTTATTTTTATTATTATTATTATAGAGTATGTAAAAGCACAACACACAGTTTGACACATTGAAATATTTTTAGTTGATAGTTAATTAAACAGCAAGAGATAGAGACAGAGAGAGATAGATAGATAGATTGATAGGTAGATACAGATAGAGATAGATAGATAGAGAGAGAGACACAGAGAGAGCGTGTAAGACAAAGAGAGCAAGTTAAGTAGCAAAAAGTCACATACATTAGTATATAGTACATTAGTATTAAATATATTCAAAGTATTTCAAATTAATAAACAAATCAAGAAGAAAGAAACAAAAAATATTCCACTAGTGAAACATATGCTAAATTATCGATTGGAAATCGCCTTGCGGCATGGAAATTGTGTGTATAAAAGCAAAAATTTCAATTCAAATTTTTGGGATTTTTCTCAGCTCGGGAATGGTCCAAATTTTATGTGCAGTCAAATTGGGTTCAATTTTCTTTTCATTTTGAATTTTGGTTTTCGTTTTTTGAATTTTGATTAATTTGTTTTCATTTTTTTAGGGGTTTTTGGTTTTATACGGTTTTTTTTTTCTTTTTTTTTTATAAAGCGCAAAATCGAAGTGTGGAATTATGTATTTTTTTTTTTTGTGTATTTTCTTTTGGTATTTTTGTTATTTTTTATGATTATACTTAAGCTAAGAAGTAGTACAAAACATGCAAAAATTACTAGAATATGATATGGTATACAGAGGCAAGTGTGAAGGCTACAAGTTGCAATAAGTGTTAGAAGAAAGTCAAAGCTTATATATACATATATAAATATATAGATGTGTGTGGGGCTGTGTGGGAGTGTGTGTGTGTTTGTGTGTGTATTGTTAAGATAATATAAAATAAGTGTGTGAACTCATAGAGAAAATGTTGGGAATTGGGATCAACTTTAAAGTGAAGAGTGAAGAGGAAGAGCTTCGAAAAATTAGAGAAAGTTAAAAGAGATCTACGCGAAGTAAGCCCAAACAGAAAACAACAAAACTCATGGCAAAAAACAACTAGTTCAGAGTTCGAAATATAGAGAAGCAAGAATATCTAGGAGAATCAAAAATTGACTAGAAATAATATTTATATATTCTATAAATGCAGACGAGCCTAAGAGTGAAGTCTAAAATAAAGTATCGATGGGATTCTAGTGCGCCCTTTTAAGAAGTAAAGTGAACAGTCGATTAGCTATCGATAAATATCGATAGAGCAGTATATTTTCTAATGAGGCATAGATCAAGCCGATTATTTTCTACACAATCAAGGCGACTATAGAGCTCTGGACAAAATTGATTTAGCGGAACATAAATTGGGCTAGAATTAAGTTTTTACTCCATTGAATTATCGATAAATATCGCTGCACAATCAATTGCAATGAATACGAATTGAATTAAGAAATCTAGATTGAATTCTTTAATGTGTCCAACTGCATATTCAATCCGTGGCCAGCCGAGGCACCACTGCACTACTGACTTAGAAAAGCAAGCAACAACAACAACAGCAACAGGAACAGGAACAACCACTCAATATGCACATATAGCATATATATCTGTATGATGTGGCCATGTTGCGTGATTTGCCTTTTGGGCGACCTTTTTTCAATTTGCTTTTCCTTCTCTTATTTCTTTTTTCTTTTTCCTTTTTTCTATTCCTGGTGCCAAAGTCGCTTTCCATTAGGCAAATTGCGGTGCGGCGCGCTTGTCGCCACAAACGAAATGCGGCTTATTATTCAATAAGGCTGCAGCAGCAATGTGGGTCACAACAACATGTTTCACTCTCTCCATGCATGTGTGTGTGTGTGTGCGGTCAAAGAGCCAATTTGCATTACACACAGCTGGCCACAGTGGGCTGGGCCAGCGTATTAGCCCAGCTAGCGCATTCGCATCTTGAACCAAGCTATGTATGTATGTATGTATATGCCTGCAATTGTTTTGCAATCGAAGCGAAGTGGCAGCATCATTTGGCGCTATGTCGTTGAACTGTTGCAAGTTCAACGCGCCACCTTTTTGGCTAATGGAATCATTAACAGCGCCAGCAGACGACAAAGGGACAGACAGCCGACAAGCGACAAGCGACAAGCGACGTCAGTTCGACTGCCTGGCTAAAGTCTCTCTAGCTTCTCGCACACTCATTCCGTTTAATGTCCTGCGCTGCGTCTGTCAGTCAGCGTCCAGGACACTCACACCAGCAGCACCAGCCAGGCCAGGCCAACCTAGCTGCATCGACAGGCCGTCCACAGGCTTTGCCATCCATGTCAACGTCTGCGTCATCGTCTTGCGACTTTTCGCTCGTCGTCGCCATAATAATAATCAAATATCGATCGATGTGCGTCTGGTTTTGGTTTTTGGGCTCTTGCCTTCTTGGCACGACAATTTTCGACGCTCGACGGTCGAAGGCCTTCCACCAATATATACTCTTAGCTAGAGTCCAAGCTAATTCTTATACAATCTGATGTACATATAAAATATATATAAATCTGCTGGCATTTCACATTATCTGATTTTCTGTTACTTCTGTTAGCAAGATACTCTAGCCTCCAATTCTGTTACATATTTTGTTTATTCTTCTGGATTCTATCTTTTTCTGGTTATTCCTATTCTAGCCAAGATTCCAAGGAATTGTGAAATTTTATGTAGTAGATATATGTAGTATTTTTCGTATTTTCGTTTTTTTTTTTTTTTTTTTTTTTTAGGTTTTGGGCTTCTTTGGGTATAAATAGTATATATAGTCGAGTCCCGAAATGGTAAGGGAATCCGTTTTTTTTTTTTTTCCCGAATTACAGGGAAATACAAATCATCGAGTTAGAATTTGTTGCGATTTATCGATTTGGCGTGTTACAAATTATCAAGACTCGACTGTATATAGTTCGATCTTCTAAATTTCCTCTTTCTGTGGTTATTCTTATGTATTATACAGTATCTGTTTTATCTGGTTTTAGTTTTTGGGTTCCTTAGTACACCATTTTGTCGAAATTTTTATCATTGTCTATACACATATAGATATATATATAGAGTTTTCTCTTCCACCATTTCTCTTATTTTGGTTTCTCATTATTCTGGCCATCTATATATTTATATATAGTTCGTTTCTCCAGCCTTTGCTTTACATTGTGGTTAGGGTATTTGCTAGTCGGCCATCTAATTGCCATTTTGTGCAATTGCGTTTTTTCCTTCACTTAGCTGACTTCTTTTTTCGTTTTTATTTTATTTTTATTTATTTATTTTTTTTTTTTTTTTTTTTTTTTTTTGGCCTGGTCTTTTGGCTCCTTTTCCTTTACGCTGTCCCTTCTCCTTGTGCATTGCCCTCTTCCTCTTCTGTTTCTTTTACTTGTTCATTGCTTTTTAGTTTTCTTGCTTTGTTTGGCATTGTTTGTTGCACTTAAAGCTCTGTCCGCTCTGCCGCTGCACGTTTGTTGCTTCACTCGAATTTTAATATTAAAATCGCATTTTTAATGAAACTCGTTGAGCAGCTGCGCTCAGCCCCAACTCTGGCGCCCACTGCAGAAGGCCAAAATAGACGCAAATAGATGACGCATACGACGCATCTGGCAAGAGCAGCCAAATACACACACACACACACACAAACACACACGCACACACACACACACACACACACAGACACACACGCACACACACACACACATGCATGGGTTAGGGCAGCAGATAGCAAAGGGTTGCAGCCTTTACTAATTTTTTGTCTGTTTTTTTTTTGGGAGAGAGGTGGAAGTGTGGGTTTTGGTGCAGCAGCCGTTAGAGCGGAAGCGACTATTTGAAATATATATACATATATATATTTTATTTTTTTTTCGTAATATTTTTGCACAAATTATTATGTATTGTTATAATTTTTGCCTTTTTCTATTTTGTTTCTTCTGCTGCTGTGCATTTGTGAGCAACAACGGCAAGAAGAGCAATGCAAACACACAACAATAACACACACACACACACACACACGCACACAGTTAGACACATGCACATGTTGAGCTGCAATGGGCGCTCGAAAGTATGCAACAATATTTTAAGCGCTCGCTTTTTCGGCCTTTCGTGTGCTCTATGCGTGTGTGTGTGTGTGCGTGTGTGGTAGGAGTGTTTTGTAATATTTGTTTGTTTTAATATATGTATATTCATACATATATATATATATATATATATGTATATTTTTGTGTGCGCCGTTTGACGTTTTGGTTATGGGGATTTCGTTTCTGTTATGGACTGCGCTGTTGCCTGATTTTTAATAAAAATAAAATACACACACACACACACACACACACCCACACACACAGCAACACATACGCACCCACATCAAGGCTTGGGCAAAATGCAAACAGCTAAAGTAGTCGAAAGATACAAAAAAAAAAAAAAGGCAAAAATAAAAAAGAAAATGTGAAAATAAATATAAAAAGCGCAGCCCAAACAAAAGTCAGACATTGAATGCAGCACGCGTGGGTTCGGGAGTTGGACTCCACTTGGAATGGGGCACTGCAGCGCACACACGGGCTTAAAGCAGGCTTTTGGCCAACAACTTCAACTGGCCAAGTGCCAAGACATGCCAGCGAGTTAGTTAATGAAAAGCCAACGAAAGGCCATAAGCAACAACACTTTAGCTTATCTAAACTTGACGAGGCATTCGATATACTCATCGGAGTAAATTTGCCTTCCGGCACGCCCACAAAGAGGGCGGATCTCTGGCTAAGACTCAGATTGCAGTGGAGTCAAGGGCAATCGATCCATAGTCGATGAAATTATCTTTCGTATGCATTTTTGCTATGCGACAGCAAAACTTGAGCAATCGATAAATGCATATCAATAATTATCGATTTCAGTATATAGCATTTAATTGACAGAAAAACAGAATATTGAACATGACTTGAATTCCAAATTGAAGCACTTTGAAAACTGATAATTTTGCTACAAAGTATACGTATCGAATGTTATCGATATATTTGGTTTGGCACTGGCAAAACGAACTACTTGAAAGTTTATTAAATTGTTTTACCAGTCCAACTGCTTATCGATAAAACAATTTGATGAGCTCTATTTTAAGGTATGACTAAATTTGGATATTTATCGATATTCAAATAGGTTCCTTTATACATATGCTACATGCAGTTCACTCTATGTCGGACGCATGCAAGTCCAGTTGATTGACATTATAAAAAAATCACGACTTATCGATAAATATATCATAAATATATCGATATATGTATATGTATGCTTTTGCATGCATTTGACTGTTGCATGTTGATCACACCATTTGATGCCCGGCAAAGCCCACTTTAAGCCCTTGGCAAACATTCCGTTATGCTGAGCTATTAGCCAAGCCACTCCACTCCACGCCATTCCATTCCCCGCAAAAAATTGCGTTAACCATGGTTGGACCTGGCCCCTCGCCCCTTCACCAATCACCCAGCCTCACCACACGCGCTGCGAACGCATTCAGTGGCGCATGGTGCTGCGCCCAAAAATAAAAATAATAAAAATACAAAGCAACAAAACAAAAATATATACAAAAAAAAAAAAAAAAAACAACACATAAAAAAAGAAGCACTTGAAAAACTTTGCAATCAACGCGGCGGACTGATTACAATGCCCGGGCAGCGCAGTCAGCGGCGACGCCAGCGCAGGCTCAGCGAGTAGAGTTGCGGAGAATGAGGGAGAGTGAGCGAGAGGGAGAGACGCGTGAGGGTACGTGCACAAATGTGCAATGTGCGTGGAGTTTTGCAGGAGTCAAAGTGCTTGCTTACACACACACACACACACACACACTTACATAAACACACAGACACACACATACACACTCATGCATGAATCCAATATATTTTCGCTTGGCATTTGTTGCGTTTCGAGATGTTTGTTTGGACGACGTTGTATTTTGGTTGTGTGTGTGTGTATGTGTGATTGACAGTTGCCCCATTGATAAGAGTTGGCGTTAGTGCGGGGCGGGGCGGAGGTCGTTTCATATTTTTTATAATTGAAATGCGGCTGCCTAAATGCAGTCAAAAGTTATGCGAGCCTCAAAAAAATAAAACAACAACAAAAAACCGCAAAAAATATGATACGCATACGCAGCTAAACAAGAACAGCGGGAGTGGAAGAGAAAGAGTGAGAGGAGGTAGAGACGGCGACGAGGACGACGACGATGACGCTGCATAAAATGCAAGCACAGCGACAGTTAAGCCTCGGCCTAAAGGTATGCTACAGAAGGAACAAAATTGCATGAAAGCAACAGCAACAGCAACAAAAACAACGACGACGACGACGAAGCGAGCAGGCAAATGAAAATGTGAAGGCGCACGTAAAGTAGAAGGAGCAGCAAACAGGAGAGCGAGCTGGAGCAGGAGAGTGAGCAAGAATGTAAGTGAGCGTGAGTGTGTGAGTGAGCAGGCAACGTCAGACGAGCGAAGCTTACAAAAAAATAGAAACACACACAAGTAAATAAAGAAGGTATTTGTTTCAAAATTAAATACGCACGTGTACATGTGTGTGTGTGTGTGCATGTGTATATTTCTGTATATATTATGTGTGTGGTTGTGTTTGCAGCTGCAGTCTGTGCATGGAAAGCAAAGGGTAAAAGAAAGCAAAAGTTGTTGCTGCTTCTGCTGCTGCTGCTTGCTGATGTTGTCTTTTTGCCGTTATTATTTTTATTATTCTTATAATTTCTAGACGTGCCCAAGCAGAGATGAAGAGGAAGAGCGAGCAAAACGTGAAAAAAACACAACAGCAACAAAAAAAAGGAAAGTGTAAAAGCAAAAGTATTTATGAAGCGGCAAATGCGGCTGAGCTGTGCTAGGCGAAGAGCGGTGGAGAGCTGGAGAGCTGGAGAGCGAGAGAATGGAAGAGCGGGAGAGTGGCAAGCGGTGTAGAGTCATGGAGAGCAAGAGCACAGCCATTTACACTCATGTGTGCGTTTGTGTGCGTGTGTCAGCGTCAATGTCCGACAACGACTCCAGACAGCGACCGCGTGTGTACGGGGCCTCTGCTACCTTTCTTTTTTCTTTGTTGCTATTTATTTTTCGGTTTTTGTTTTTTAGATAAATTTTTATTTGAATTTATGCACATGTGCGTTGCACACGTGGGTCTGTGTGCGAGTGTGTGTGTGCGGGAGTGCGGGAGTGAGGAATGCGCTACGCAAGATTTTGTGGACATTGCCGACCTAAGCAGCTGCAGTTGCAGCAGAGCAAATTCAAAACTTTACTCACATACATACATACATATGTATATGCTATGCATATATGCTATAGTTATCGATAGCATTTGTCAAATTGTTTATCGTTATCAGGACATTGCATAGCGCCCAGCTCGAGATATGCTAGTCGAACATTTGTCGACTTCGTTGGGCTGCAGTCGTTGCGTTGCGTGTCGCATGGGGTCGCACACAGCACACGTTGCCCTCTGTACATGTGTGTGTGTGTGCGTGTGTATGAGTACTGCAATACCAGCCACCCCGCGCCTCCGCTCTGACGGCTCTTTCGTGCGTCGCTTGAATTCGTCAAGCGTTGCAACAAAGTGCGTTTTGTACTTTTTCTTTGCACTGGCGTCGACGCTGTCGTCGTCGTCGTTGTCGCTGTCGCTGTTGACGAGCAAAAACACACACAAACACACACACACACACAAAACAGTAATGGCAAAAGCTTTCGCCACACACATGTGCACACACGCACACGCAGCAGCAGAGCCAAGAAATATAATAAAAACGACAGCGACTATTTTTTTTCGTCTGTTTTTTTTTTTGTTTTTGTTTTTGTTTTTGCTGCTTGTTCACAAAAAATGTTCGCTTAAAAAGGCAGAAGCGGCGACATTTTAGCAGCAAGGGGGGAGCGAGGCGACGAGCGGGATCCCAAGCGTGTGTCGAAAAAGAAACAAACGCGAAAATAAGAGAAAATCAAAAGAAGCAGAAGAAAACGTAATGTGAAAATATATTTGTGCCGGAAGCTAAAAAATGTGATGTTTTTTTTTTTCGACGCTGCTGCCGCTGCCTTCTGCGCTATGCTTAAATATTGCAAGTACAGTTGTGCGCGCTGCGCCTAAATGCACGCTTCAAATACTTTCCACTGGCTGCCAAATTATTATCTGATGTAGCTAGAGAGTGGAATGGGAGGGGGGAAGTGGGGGCAATCTGTCACAAAGGATTCGCCTTATCAATGCGAAAATATTGAAATTGAAAAACTGCAAAATGTTTTATTTAATTATTTTCGAATGCATTTTCGCGCTCTTCGTTTTGTGACATTTTTCTCATTTGGCCCGCTAGGCCGTTTGTTTCGTTGCCGGCGTCATAAATTATGGCCGGCCATAGGGGGAAAAATGGGGGAAAAGGAAAAAGAGAAAGAACAACTATTTGCAACACGAAATGACAAAACAATGAATGAGGCCAAATGGCAGCGCGACTTTCCCTATATGCCCGACTCTCTATGCGCTTCTCATGCTGTGCAAGTGAGGTTAGTTTGTGGAATTAGAAGAGGATTTTGTAATTTTTACATTTGAATATCTGGTAAATGGGAAATGCCAAAACACACATATGTACATACATATATATTGTATATAAAATGTATGCAAAGGCCACTCTCGATGCGCTTCCTAATCTGTAGAGCGACGTTAGTTTGTAACGGGAATTTGGAGGATTTCAATTTAAAGAGGATTTCATTATAGCTGATGCAAGTATGTGGGCGACCTTCTATGCGCTTCTCATGTTGTACATGAGGTTAGAAAGTGGCAAACTACAATGGCAGCGCCTCTCTATGCGCTTCTCATTGATTAAAGTAAGGCTAGCTTTGAATCAGAATTGCACGTAGCGCAGATCTAAAATAAATTTATTTCATGTTTACTTATTATTTAACATAGGTATATATAGGGTATATGCAATAGCGAATATGCTTTGGCTTAGATACGGCCTTACGTTTTGGCCATATTGAAAATTATAGTGTCGTAAACATGCAACTGCAATAGCCACGACGAACAATAACAACAACAGCAGCAGTAGCAGTAGTAAAAAAAAACAAAAAAAAATTAAATTAAAATAGAAAACAAACTCTCGAACATGGTCAGCAAATAAATAAAAAATGGTCAGGCTAAAAATGCTAAAATCAAATAAAACAAAAAGATGCTAGAAAAAAAAATGGTGAAAAAAGCGAATTGCAAGCGGAAATTGCAATAGCAATGTTTTGCCACTGTATGTGTGTGTGTGTGTGTGTGAGTGTGTGTGTGTGTGAAGTAACAAAATCCGCTGGCCGCACAAAAAACAACATTAGAAACCAATGCAAACTAAGCTGAAACACAAAAGAGGGAGAGAGAGAGGTAGAGAGAGAGAGAGAGAGAGAGAGAGCGAGCGAGAGTGAGGGGCGTAGGGGGCTAGATAAAGAGAAATGACATTTTACTGTGCGAAAACTTATTGCACAGAGTGTTTACAATATAGTATATATATAAGTATGCAAAGTGGGGGAGTATATGTATGTGTGCATGTGTGATAGAGATAGCAATACGTTTAGACAAAAATACGAGTGATTTCTGTTTTGTATAGATAGAAAGAGAGCGCACTACAACATGGAACAACAACAACAACAACAACAAAGAGTTTAAAAGAAGAAGAAATAAGTAAAATATATATGTATATATTTATGTATATATATATATATTAAAATATACATATATAATAGATCAGATTATTATATGGTATATTTTTGGTATTTTCTGTTTGTTCAAAATACTCTTTGTATATATACATATACATATATATAATAAATAAAACGTATATATATATATATAGCTATATATGTATATATTAAATTGTGTGTGTGTATATATGTATATAAATATTGATTATGTATGGAGATTAAAAAATATATATATGTATATATGCATATGCATATATATATGTATGTATATATATCTATATATATATAAATATATACATATACGTATATAAACATTATTATACATATATATATGTAGATATATATATATATATATACAATTCATAGACAAAGAACACGACGAAGAGCAAAAACATGTGTTGAGTTTTGATTTGTTTTCTTTGCTTAGATTTGGTTTTGTTTTTTTTTTTTTTTTTAATTATTGTTATATATAATATATATAATATTAAGAGAGAGATATATATAAATATGCAATGTATATAAATGGCAGGTATATAAACGACAGACAAAGAGAGAGAGACAGAGAGAGCGAGAGAGGGGCGTATACGTAATATTGTGTTGAAATTATAATTTGAACTAGAGTTCGGAGCATTGAATTGGGCGCAATCAAAAGATAGAAAGTGTGTAAAAGAGAGAGAGAGAGAGTGAGAGTGAGAAAGAGAGATAGAAAGAAATAGAGTGAGAGAGAGAGAGACAGATAGAGAGAGAGAGATGAGGCGTGTAGCCATATTGTTTGATGTATTTAAATACGTATTTGCTATAGAGAGATATAGTTAGCATTCTATCTGAATGACTGGCTCAACTTGAAATGCTCAGAGAAATCTCTGAGCGAAAAGGAGAGAGATAGAGAGAAGGAGCGTGTGTGAGAGAGTTTCTCGAGTCGAATTCGTTTATATATATATATGTATATTGTTTTGTTTGAAGACCTATCGAAGCAGCAAAAGCATTCACTGAATGGACTTGGAACAGGTTAACGGATTATCAAATGTTCTGGGGGGAGGAGGGGCACTTGGCACTGACTGTGGAGGGTATTTGCTTTTTGAGGGGTGTATTGGGTGGACTTTGGGTACGGCTGGGAGTATTTGCTGGAGATTTGCGACTTACCGATTCGTGCGAGGCGCGATAATCCAAATCGCCGCCCAGTCCGCCGCCAGCTGATGCCGAACGCGGTTGCATGTGTCTACTGTGACTGCTGTTATCATCCTCACTGCAATCGATCTCTTTCTTGAGGCTCTGCAAGTGTTGAAGGGCATGTTATTAAAAAGTTTTGCCAAGAGAGAGAGAGAGAGAGAGAGAGAGAGATGAAGGTGGAGAGAAGAAAAAACAGAGCGACTAGCTATGCAATCCATCTGAAATTCTGCTAGCTATGTTAACTCAATGTAAAATCAATGTTAAAGTCTCTAAAACTTTCTTTGCTGTTAACTTGAGAGTAACTGCTTTTCAGTCTAAAGAATAACAGAAGTTTACACTTAACATTATTTTGTTAACGTTTTGCTAAAGTCAGCAAATGAATAAAAATTAACCCAATACAGTAGAATCCGGCTATAACGACGCTCCAGAGTTTGTCGATATACCCGGAAGACGCTATGACCACCCAATGTTGCTCATATAAGTTTGTCTTGGGACCAGAATTTTCGACACAATAGCCGTACGGTGCCATAAGCGGAGTCAATATAAGCGGATTCGCTATAACCGGATTCTACTGTAATTTATGATATTCTAGATTATATAATTCAGCTAATTCTTATGGCTCGATAGCATATCGAAATTGCTTCTAAGCTACTTTCAGCGTTTCATTCAGCGATTAAGCGGCAAACCCCCATGAATACATCGAAAACTGTCTGTTATCGATAACCACATAACCGCCGGAACATATTTATCGGCAAGATTATCAGCCCTAACTAATCAGTCTATGCATAAGCGTTTATCCCGTCCCATTCTATGCTTCACTTTCCTTCTGCCTTCGTTTTCACATATACGCCGGAAATTTTCCGACTTTCCAAGACTGCCAAGCCTTTAGAACTCTATGGTATAGCGTTAGGGATTAGAGACTTACCAATGGCACCGATTGCACTGGCAAGAGACCGGACACGTTGCCGGGATTCAATAGGCTGCTGGAGCGTCCATCCGCAGCGGCGCTGCTGCCGTCGCGCGATGAACGCGACGAGGGGCGTCCGGATTGCGACATTGACAGACTCAGATCGGAGGCGACGGCATTGCCACCGGCACCGCCACCGCCGCCAGGTGTGGAGCGAGCTGATTCTATGGCAGCGGCGGCTGCTGCTGCGGCTGCGGCCGCTGCGGCAGCGGACGACGACGAGGGCATCGAGATTAGCGGTGATGGTATAACGGTTGAGCCCGTAGAGAGATCGACACCGCCGCTGCTCATCTTCATGTTGAGGCCCATCTCGTTGCTGCTGTTGTCCGCCTCGTCGTCGTCATCCAGATCCATCTCGTCGTCGTAGTCGTCGTCGATCACCTCCTTCTTCGGCTGCAGTTCGCCGTCAGCGCTGGGCGAGTGCAGCTGCGATTCATGCGCTGCTACGGCGGCCGCTGCGGCTGCTGCGGCGGCTGCTGCTGCTGCTGCGGCCGAGGCTGCCGTCGACGAGGCTGGCTCCTGCCGATCATCGTCCTCATCATCATAATCATCGTCGTCATCCTCATCGTTCGCGTTCTGTGCCCGCCGCGCGCTCTGATGCGCGATTCGTTGCGCAATGTCGCGCGCTGCGGCTGCCGCGGCTGCTGCTGCCGTCCGATGGACAACGATGACATGGTCATCCACATCGGTCATGTCGTGATCGTCCAGCTCGTCCTCATCGTCGTCATCGATGTCGACGGCCACGACACGGCTGCTCGGCTCCGGCGTGCCGCTGCCACGGCAATCGTTGCCGTTGCTGCCGCTGGGCGAGGCGACCCTCGAGGAGGAGCTTGTGGCTTTCATTTGGTTGTTGCTGCTGCTGTTGTTGTTGTTGGTGTTGGTGTTGGTGTTGTTGCTGCTGCTGCTGTTGTTATTATTATTGTTATTGCTGTTGCTGTTGTTGTTGTTGCTACTGCTGTTGTTGTTATTGCTGCTGCCATTGTTGTTGTTGTTGGTGTTGTTGTTGTTGTGGCTGCTGCTCGTTGAGCTCTCTGGCGGCACGGCATGTGGCTCAGCGGACGCAGCTGTGACAACGACGGCGGCGGGTCTTTGATAGAGATCTAGCGGCATTGATGCATCCTCCTCCTCCTCCTCCAGCTCCTCCAGCAGCTCATCGTCCTCCTCCTCCAGCAGCTCCTCCGCCTCATCATCGTCATCCTCGTCCTCATTCTCCAGCAGCTCAATGGCTGTCGTGCTGCTGCTCGCTGGCCGCTTGGGCGGCGGCGGCGTTGGACTGCAGCGTTCGCTGGCTTCACGTTTCGACGCCGCGGACGTCGCTGCTGACGCCTCAGCTGCAGCTGACGCTGACGTTGTTGCTGCTGCTGTTGTTGTTGTTGCTGTTGCTGTGCTTGTTGCTGTTGTTGTCGCTGCTGTTGTCGTTTCTGTTGCGGCTGTTTTACTGCTGCCAGCAGCTGTTGTCGCTATATTATCCGCCGCTGCTGCTGCTGCTGCTGCCGCTGATGTTGTTGTTGTCGTTGCAGCTGCTGTCACTGTTGCTGCTGCTGTCGTGGCTGTTGAAGAGCTGGGAGCTGACGCTGCCGCTGCCGCTGCCGCTGCTGCTGCTGCTGCGTCCAGTGGACTGTCGGCCGCCTTGCTGGCGCCGCTGGCCTGCGAATGGGGACGCAAGCGATCCGGCTCCCGCTCGGGCTCCCGCAGCGTCGTATTCTGATTTGTCATCTCGGCTAGGCCCTTAACCTGCCAAAGAGAGAGAGAGAGAGTTAGAGTTCATTCGTATTGCACTCGCATTCGCGTTCATTTACCTTGAGTGATTCGGCTGTCTTGAGCAGCGCTGGCAACTGACAATATTGCACGTTCACCTCGCCCTTGTACATGAATTCAACTAGAGTTTGCAGCTCGGCAAAACGGACGTCCTTCAGTATCACAATTGGATGTGGATCGGAGTGCTGCAGAAACAGGCTCTGGAAATACGAGGAGCAGGCCGACAGCACCACCTGCAATGGGTAAGCGTAAAAGGCACTTGTCAAACTAACTGCAGGGGAAAGGGCAGGGGAAAGAGGGAGCAGGGGAGAGGGGAGAGGGAGAAGAAGAAGAAGAAGCGAGAGCGAGAGCGAGAGCGAGAGCGAGAGCGAGAGCGAGAGCGAGAGCGAGAGCGAGAGCGAGAGCGAGAGCGAGAGCGAGAGCGAGAGCGAGAGCGAGAGCGAGAGCAGAGCGAGAGCGAGAGCGAGAGCGAGAGCGAGAGCGAGAGCGAGAGCGAGAGCGAGAGCGAGAGCGAGAGCGAGAGCGAGAGCGAGAGCGAGAGCGAGAGCGAGAGCGAGAGCGAGAGCGAGAGCGAGAGCGAGAGCGAGAGCGAGAGCGAGAGCGAGAGCGAGAGCGAGAGCGAGAGCGAGAGCGAGAGCGAGAGCGAGAGCGAGAGCGAGAGCGAGAGCGAGAGCGAGAGCGAGAGCGAGAGCGAGAGCGAGAGCGAGAGCGAGAGCGAGAGAGCGAGAGCGAGAGCGAGAGCGAGAGCGAGAGCGAGAGCGAGAGCGAGAGCGAGAGCGAGAGCGAGAGCGAGAGCGAGAGCGAGAGCGAGAGCGAGAGCGAGAGCGAGAGCGAGAGCGATCAGAGCTGATGAGCTGAGAGAGCGAGGCGATAGCGAGAGCGAGAGCGACAAGCAGAGGCGAGAGCGAGAGCGAGATCGAGAGCGAGATCGTAAGCGAGAGCGAGAGCTAGAGCGATACGAAGCAGATCATAGCAATCGAGCGCGAGAGATCGAAGAGACAGATCTAGAGCGATAGCAGATATCTATAGCGATATATCTATAGATCTATATCGTATAATCTATATCTATATCTATATTATATCTATATCTAGACTATATCTTATAATCTATATCTATATCTATAATCTATATCTATATCTATATCTATCACCTATACCTATGAAATTTCTATTAAATAATTGAAATTCCCAACGAACGTTTATTGAAATTTATGAAATCGAAGTTCATAAACTTGGAAATGCGAATGAATTGAAGCAAACGCTAAAATGATGCTTTGAGCTGGAGCGCTAATCGATAAAATATATCGATTGAACATTAGAAAGCAACGAGCGGGAGAGAGCCGCACAGACGTACGCAAAGAAAGAGAGAGGCAGACGCAGAGGTAGAGGCAGAGGTAGAGGCGAGCTGCGCTGCATTTATTAGATTTACGATCAGCGTGGGGCATCGGCTTCACTTTGAAGATGTTGCACAGCAACTGTGGCAACTGTGGCAACTGTGGCAACTGTGGCAACTGTTGCAAGTGGTCAACTGGCTGGCGAATGCTGCGGGCGTCAAGGCGTGAACACGCCACGAATGACAATGCGCTGCCAGCGCAACTGGAATGGGAGCAACAACAACAACAACAACAACAGCAACTGCAACAGCAACTGTTGTTGCTGGCCGCATATCTGTCGATTTTTATGTGCGCTTGCACGCCTTGGGGTATGCAATGCACTGCCAGCTGAAGAGAGAGAGAGGGAGAGAGAGAGAGAGAGAGGGAGAGGGAGATGGCAACATGTTGTAAATTTTCCTGGCTTGGCAAATTGAAAAGGCGTCGGCTTGGCATTTCGCATCTACGCGATTCGGGCCGACTGCCTAATGAGCTTTTGGCTATTGGCCACGTTTCGGGCAGATGCTGGCCTGACTTGGCTTGGCTTGGCCCGGCCCGGCCCGGCCCGGCCCGGCTCGGGACTGTATCCAGTCTGTGGCTGTCACGCGCCCCGTTTGCACTAGAATTTATTTAAAAAAATGCAATCGGCGCGCTCACGCCCCCAAATGCAAAAGGCCGCAACCAAAATGAGCGCTAATAAATTCACGCGCATATTAGTGGACCCGTTTGGCTCGATATACATACATATACTAACTATATATACATACTATATAGTATAGGAGAAGCAGCAGCAGCAGCAGCAAAGTCTGCGCGTCTGGCATTAAGAAAATCGAATTTCCTGATTACAACAGGCAACAGCCGCAGCAACAGTTGCTGGAGAAGCAGCAGCAGCAGCAGCAGACGGTGCAACAGCAGGAGCAGGAGCAGGAGCAAGAGCAGGAGCAGGAGGCGGCACTGTCCAGGCGTCGCAAATTGCCAACACTTTTAATTGAACGCCGCTGTCGACGTCGCTGCTGGCGTCGCTGCTGGCGTCGCTGTCGCCATGCTGCTGCTGCTGTTATTATTAACATTGCGGGCATAACGCCCCCAAAGCTAATGAACGCCAAAGGCTTTGATTTCTAACGCCAGGCGCAGTTAGAAAATGTTGCATGTAATTTGCAGCCAAATAGTCAACAACATAAATTGCCATAGATTAAAGCACGCAGCAGCAGCAGCAGCAGCAGCCAGCAGCCAAGCGAGAGCGGGAGAGCGGGAGGCGATCCTCTCGTATTGAGATTGCGTGCTCGATTGTGGGCGTTGCCACACTTTCCCATTGCGGTCCATATAAATCGTCAACAAATTTAAATGAAATTACAAAAGGCAGCCAACGCCTCGGAGCGGCACGTTCGAGCCAGCCAAATGAACTGGAACCGCAACTGGTTCAGGAACTACAACCGAAACAGCTACTACTGCCAAGGCTATAAATCAATGCGGCCAACAGCAGCAACAGCAGCAACAGCCAGCAGCAACTGTTTCAAGGGCAGCGCCGCCAATTAGCCAAAGCATTGCGCCGGACCAATCAATGAGAATATATATGTATATCTGTATACATAACTGCTAAATATATATATGTATAGTGTAGTAATAGAGAAAAGGAGTTAGTAGTAGCAAATATTTATAAAGAGTAGTGGTTAAGTGACTCAGCAGTTGACTAAGAAGGAGGCAGAAAAGGGTAGTATAAAGTTGTAAGAGCGTATATAGTAGTAAATAGCAGTAAATAATTGCAGAGAGCAGTTGATAGTACTAATTTGTATGCTTAGACTAAATAGTAGTACCATATAACAGAAAAACAGTAGTAGTAGTAGTAGTAGTAGTAACAGTAGTAATGGTAGTAGTAGTAGTAGTAGTAGTAGTAACAGTAGTAATGGTAGTAGTAGTAGTAGTAGTAGTAGTAGTAACAGTAGTAATGGTAGTAGTAGTAGTAGTAGTAGTAGTAGTAGTAGTAGCAGTAGTAGCAGTAGTAGCAGTAGTAGCAGTAGTAGCAGTAGTAGCAGTAGTAGCAGTAGTAGCAGTAGTAGCAGTAGTAGCAGTAGTAGCAGTAGTAGCAGTAGTAGCAGTAGTAGCAGTAGTAGCAGTAGTAGCAGTAGTAGCAGTAGTAGCAGTAGTAGCAGTAGTAGCAGTAGTAGCAGTAGTAGCAGTAGTAGCAGTAGTAGCAGTAGTAGCAGTAGTAGCAGTAGTAGCAGTAGTAGCAGTAGTAGCAGTAGTAGCAGTAGTAGCAGTAGTAGCAGTAGTAGCAGTAGTAGCAGTAGTAGCAGTAGTTCTAATAGTAGTAGTAGTAGTAGTAGTAGTAGTAGTAGTAGTTGTAGTTCTGATAGTGGTAGTAGTAGTAGTAGCTGTAGTTCTGATAGTGGTAGTAGTAGTAGTTTTAGTTCTAATAGTGGTAGTAGTAGCAGTAGCAGCAGTAGCTCTAAATAGTTCTACATAGTTGCAAATAGTAGTAAATAATAGCGGCTACTACTTTTGCTTCTCCTATTTCTTTAATACTAAAGAAGAGATAGTAGTAGCATTTAGTACTATGTAGTAAAAGCGTAGCTGATAGTGATTAATAATAGTTAATAACAAATAGTAGTAGTTTATAGCAAATAGTAGTAGATACTGACATTTTGTAAAAGTATCCTGCGCGTAGTTGCAAATAGTACTAAATAGTTGCGCCTACTACTACTTCTACTACTCTCCTGCTTCTTATCAGCATGAAATCAAATAGTAGTAGCAAGTAATAATAGTAGCAGATGCCTACACTCAGCAACACTTGCAGCACTCTCCGACCTAACGGAACAATTCGGATCGAATGAGTCCAATCATTCAACGAGCATAGAACTGTGTTTATAGCAACGGCACGTAGCTGCAAAATCAATAAAACCAAATAGGCCATAATCTGTGCCATAATTTCTGCTATAATTATGGCAGGAGAATTCGCCCGACTAGAACCGGCCCCAATGCAAATTATAGAAATTTGCGCACATTACGGGAGAGCGGGAGAAACGAAAGGGAAAACGAAAGGGAAACCGAATATAGGAATATAAACAAAATATGATAATAATAATAATAATGACAATAATAATAATAGTAATAATAATGATAATGCCAATAATAATAGCAAGCGAGCCGAGGGGAAATCTGAAATTGAACGTAATCACAATCTTTTGGCACAGCCGCAAATTGTGCGGATCAGCTCCGGGCGATTGAGGGGGCGGGGCGTCAGCGGGGCAGGCGGCAGGTGGGACGGGAGTAAGGCGCCGTCAGTGTAGGCGTGCCACAAGGTGGGTGCAGCGATGCAGCAGTAGCGCAGCAAACTGTTGCAGCTGCAGCTTAAATTATATTAAGACATAAAAGCAGAGAGAGAGAGAGACAGCGAGAGACAGAGACAGATGGTGGGAGAGAGCGAGAGAGAGAGGGCGGGGTGAGGAAGAGCCAGCGACTGTGTTGCACTTGGCAGCGCTGCATGTTGCAAGTTGCATGTTGCCTTTGTGCAGCACACAACAAAATAGCAAATGGCAAACCAACAACAACAACAACAACAACAACAACAATGAGATGGGCACTGCCAGCGGCAAATGTTAAATTCCAGCAACAACAACTCAGGTAAATCTAGGCACCTTTATACATATACACATACATCCACGTCTACATCTACATCTACATATATAAAGCGCACAGGCGATATGCTAACATTATAATTTGCATATTTCGCCGCAGTGTTTTTGGCGACCCAACTCAGCGCTGATGGGTGGTCAAGCAGCAGCAGCAACAACAACAACAACAACAACCAGAACAACAACAATCAGGGAGTGGCCTTCATAGAAATGTTAACCTTTTGCAACAGCGCCGCAGCGTGAGTCTGTTTTAGTATATACTAAATATAGTATAGTACAGTATATATATTTAGTATATACTATATTTAGTATATACTATAATACTGTATGTAGAGTATATACATATGTATAAGATAAAAATACTATATAGTATATGCATGTATGTATACATAGTATGAACTAGGATAGTATTTGTATCTATAGTAAAAATTATATACAGATTCGTTTATGTATATAATAAAGTATATATAGACCATGTGTTTGATAGTATATATAGTATTCACCTAGATATATACTAACTGAAACACCTCAACATTCACCCTATCTAGATATATATAAATAGATACACATATATAAATACAGTATATACATTTAGTTCCAGATATATATACAAACATACACATATAGTAGTATAATATGCACATACATATGTAGTTCTAGGTCCGGTTCTATTACAGAACATCTATATATGTATATAACTATATCTATAGCACATATGAGACACATCTATTGTCATCTAATTATTTATAGATTTTCTTCCATATATGAATCTGAGTACAGTTCAAGAGCAAAACAAAGAAGACGAAATTCTATTCTATATTATACCAAACTTATGCTTCTTATATACACTTATCTTCAGCATGAAACAACAAATGAGAAGGGAGAGTAAGAAATTCACTTTAAAGATATTATAATATATTTTCAAATATATGTATGAAATATAACTACATATATACACACATCCATGCTATATATGAATGTTGAACGTTTTCTGAGAAGGAAATACTCTAATTTTTAAAAGTTCCTTTCCTTCTTTTATTTGGCATATTTTGATATGCTTCAATGGAAAGACAACCTCTTCATTTGGTTCAAGTTTTGTGGAGTCCATTAATACTATTTTCATGAACACAATTGTAATTAATGGTCTATAGAGCTGAATCTCATTTGATCCACTCAGAATATCAATTAAAGTGCAAATACTTTCAGTTAAAAATAGTTACAGTTGAATAAATATAAATATATCATTTAAGAGAAAGCCTTACATAAACTAAACATATTTAAAAGCAAAAAAGGCTTTTAAAAAATAATAATAAATAAATAAAATAAAAATATCTATAAATCAAAGCCAAAATAATTTATTTTTTTTTTATTATTTCAAATTAGTTTTTATTATTTTTGAACTATGTCAATTTAACAGAAAAAAATTCTGAAGCAAAAAAAAAAACAAAAAAAAAAAACAAAAGCTTTTTGCAGTTAACTTTTTCTGGCCTTTGATGCTGATTAATGGCCGAAATGGAGAAGTTTGGCAGGCAAAACGAGAAAAAGATGAAATAATATAAAATAAAATATGTATAAGAAACAGCAGCAAGAACAACAGCAACAACAATAACAACAACAACAACGAAAAGTGCAGAAAAAAGGCCAAACAAAAATATGGCATTTCTAATTTAACAACTGCGCTTCAAATAAAAATTGCGTTTTTTGCCGACTGCTGCTATTTAATTATTTTCTTAGAGCTCATTTCAGAGGCGGCGGCAGTGGCAGCGGCGACTGCGATTGCGACTGCGACGGCAACGGCGACAGAGTGCGGGCAGCAAACACACATCACATGTTGACCTTGATATTCGCATTCGCAGCGGAACCAACTTTGTGTGCAAGCGTCTGTGTGCCTATGTATGCGTGCGTGTCTGTCTCACTCTATGTGTGTGCGTGCGTGTGTGTGCCTGTGCGAAGCGGCGTGCAAAGCATTAAGCAAAAGCAGCGTCAGCGTCAGCGCACGCAACGCAGCAGCTGAGAGCTTTAACGCCGTTTGTCGTTAGTGTAGCGTGCGAAACGACAGCAGCAGCGCAGCCAGAGCGGCGGCAGCAGCGCGAAGGAGGAGATGGCAAAAGGCAAGGGCGCAGCGCGTTTGTAAAACTTGTGAGTGCGCGGGTGTGTGCGAGTGTATGTATATGTGTATGGTATGTGCATGAGTATGAGTGCGCCTGTCTTTGTCTATGTGCGCACAAAATGTGAATTGCAAAAACGCAGGAAAAAATAAATAAATAAAATTAAAAATTATCTCATCAAATGTGGCAAATGTTTATTTTAAGTATATTTATTCTATGTATGTGTGTGTGTGTATTTGTATATGGGATTTTGTTTTGGGTGCGTTAATTTCTGTATACTTTAGAGTTGATTATGGCCATTATGAATAAGTTAATTAGCCAAATGCAACCAAAGGCAGCCACAAATCATAAATAAATGAATTCCATTTGCGAGCCATCAAACACATCTTGGAACGCCTTCATTTCATGTTCGTCTCTCTCTCTCGCCCCCGCCCTCCCTCTATTCATCAACCGCTGCCGCTCTCGCTCTCGCTCACTCTTTTCTGTTGACTGATTGCACGAAGCCGGACGAGTTGCGCTAATGCGGCGATGACCTTGGAATTAGAGTCCAAGCAAAATTAGTGTGGCAAAAAAAAATATATATATATAAAGAGAGAAAAAAAAAGAACAGCAACAAATAAGAAGCGAGACCAGAGCTTAAGCCAAAACTCGGCAAAGTGAAAAAACACAGCTACAAAATCTATGTTTAAGAAAGAAGTCTCCAAAGAGCGAGTATACAAATTGTAGACGTGCATGTGTATGTGTGTGTGTATGATTTATGACACGAATATATGTAAATATATACAAACCAGAGTGTGCATACACAAACACACTCACATACATACATACATATGCATATAGTGCTTTTCGCATACTCTGGTGATCGATGCTTTTTGCACTTTATCGTTAAATGCAAACATACATACATACGTACAAATGTTTGTAAGTATGTTTGCATGTGTATCACTTCGTGTTTCAAGTTCGTTTTCAGCTGCCATTCCCATTCACATGTCGCACATGCACGCACACATACACACAAAAAAGCGTACGCATGGAATCAGCTGTTTTGCGCGTCGCACGCATTTTTGTCGTCTCACGCACATTTTTCGAGTTCCAGACACAGACGCGCCCCCAAAAATACAAGAAATTAAAGCAACAACAGCAAAACATGCGTAGAGGCAGCGACGCAATGTCTGAGATGACGTCACGTCAAACAAGTTCGTGTGAGAGTGCGCGTTCGCACGTTTTGCATGCCACAGACATAGAGAGAGGAGGAGAGAGAGTAAGAGAGACCGCACAGCAACAGTCAAACGGTTAACGCTGACGTCGGTATTGCTGTCGCGGTTGTCTGCCCACTTGTTGCCGACGAAATGACGCACAAAACGCATAAACCAAATGTATGTACACACATATACACACGCATACATGCACGTATGTATGCTTGTATGCTTTGCATTTAGTTGCTGCTATCGTGCGTGTGTTTGTGTGTGTATACGCTTTGTGTGATTGAACGAGTTTTATATTTATACAAACGCACACACACGCATCGACACATACGTATGCATATATGTATGCATGTATATGTTTGTGTGTGTGTGTATGTATGCATGCTTGTATGCATAAACAGCATTGACATTGAACTTGAACTTGAATATTGCGTTACGTTACGTTGCGTTGCGTTGCCTTGCCTTGCCTTGCCTTGCGTTGCGTTGCCTTACGCACCATTCGCTGCTTGTGGTTTTTGCCGTTGCTGTCGCGGCTGCTTATCAACTTGTGCCGTTATCTGATGATAAAACGCGTTGAGCGATAGGTGGAAAGAGAGAAAGGCTACATGCATTTGCGAATTGTGCGAGGAGTGCAGAGCACACGACTCTGAGCCTTTCGTCAAGGTCGCAATGCAAATTTATGCGCACATGCGAGAGATTTATTTATGCGACGCCTGCGCTGCATTGTTTACAATTCGTAATTAATTTATGGCTGCGGCCACAACTGCGGCTGCGGCTGCGGCAGCTGTGACAGCTAATTGCAGGTAGTCGACGCGAACGCCAGCGGCGCCACACAATAGCGTCTAAATAATATCCGCCCAATGGTCAGCAAACAGAACAGAGTGGAAAAAAAACTGAAATGAAAATAAACAGCGGAGACTTTGCCAATGCTAAATTGCTGCAGCAGAGCAGCAGGCAGCAGAGAAGCAGGCAGCGGGCAGCGGGCAGCTAGCAGCGCTGCACGCACAAAAGACGCGCCGGAAAGTCGCTCAAATCGCTCGACGTCTGTCTGTGCGCTTTGTCCGCTCTCCCATTGTCATTGTCTAACAACAATTGCGTGCTGTGTCTGTGGTCAGCAGCAGCGGCAGTAAAAGCTTTTGTGGTCATCCATTTGGTAGCCGGAAGCTCGCAAGACGGCCAGCGACGGCAACAGCAACGGCAACGGCGACGGCGACAGCGACGCGTCGCAGCAGCAGGACAAAACATTGGCAGTGAGACAATCGCAGCACTTGACCCGCCGAAATACCACACACACACACACACAAACATACACACACGCACGCACACGCACACAAATGTGTTTAGGGAGGCATCTTCAAGGTCAGCAACAGGCGATTATCCCACGCTAAGCAAAGGGACAGCAATAGCTCTTCCTCTTGTCGTTGTCCACCAAAGAATAATTGCAAAAAAAAAGACAGCAAAAGAAAAAAGAAAAAGAAATCAAAGCGAAAGCAAAAGCAAAAGCTCATGACTGGAGTGCGGTATGGGTGCGAGGGAGATGGCAAATGCTCAAGTCGTGCTGATATTGATTTGTGTTGTTGTTGCTGTTAACAATTTGTTGCAAATTGTAAAATGTTGCCAGCAACATAATTTAATTGACGCCGTCATGGGCACGGCTGCAACAGCAGCAGCAGCAACAACAACAACAACAACAACATGCGATCAAATCTCATGTAGTCGTTACATTTTGGGCAACGCGATTTGCAAGCGAAACCGGAAAGAGAACGTTTACCGTTACCGTTAACCGCTTGCATGCGAAGGAGTGCAAGCGCAGCCAAGCACCGTGGGCAGCGCAGCAAAGAAAATGAACAAAAAAAAAAAAGAAAAAACACAAAATTGGCCATGGCAGTGGGTAAATGAGAGCAAATGGGGGAAAAAATACAAATGCATACGGTTAAATACGATAGATATGGATATGGATGGTATATAGGAAAATATATAAAAATGAATGTATTCATTTATGTATGCATGTATGTCTGTATGTTTGTATATAGTATATATACATATATATATATATGGATGCATATTTATGCATGTATGTATGTATGTATATTTTATATGAAAGTTTTTTAGATATTCGACAAAGAGCTAGCTTGTTTTCGTCCCTGTTTCTATCTCTTTCTCTCCTTCTCTCTCTCTGTCTCTCTCTCTCTCTCTCCCTCTCTCTCTCTGTCACTCTTTCTCCCTTTTTCTCTCTCTGTCTCTCTGTCTCTCTGTCTTTCTCTCTCTCTGTCTCTTTCTCCCTCCCTCTCTCTATCTTTACTTCTCTTTCTCTATCATCTTCTTAAAACAGTCGATATCAAACGCTTGAAAATCGCATAGAGAGTCATTGAGTGGGCCATTCATACTGCATTCGAACCACTCTAAAACTGTGATATATTTGTATATCTCTATATGGATATATATGACTGTATGAATATTTTTTAATCTTCAAAAAATAACTACAAACACATTTTGCACAATGGAAAACAAAAAAAAAAGGGGGAAAAAAACAGAAATATTTAAGCTAGCGTTTTAAAACGCGCCAACGCATGCGCGCGTTTATTTTCAGTTCCTGTTGTTGACGTCACTTGTCAGCGACAACATGCACGCTGTTGCTGTGGTTGCTGCCTGTGATGTTGCTGTTGTTGCTGCTGCTGCTGTTGCCGGGCCACGCAGCTCGTGTCGCCGCTGACCTTCAGACTGGGTTTTTAATTTTGCTGCGCTGCCCGGCTGCGTTTTTGCCTCTATTGTTGCTGTTGTTGTTGCTGTTGTTGCTGTTGTTGTTGTTGTTGCTAGCTAGTTGCGATCATTGTTAGAATTATGCCCGGCTTGGCATGGAGACCCGGCTTCGTATGGCCGCTCACCAACTTTGCATCGCTTGTGCAACAATTACTAATTATATACTACACACACACACACACACACACACACACACACACACACACACACACATGCATATTAACTAATGCCAGCTGGCTGACTGGCGCTGCTTGCTTAAATGAGATACGGCTATCTCTCTATGCGCGTTTTGTATCGCAGTTTTTAACGCTCCCCTCGCTGAGTGCGTTTGCCGCTATATATGTGTGTGTGCACACACAATCATACTCACACACACACACATATTTATATATACATGTATAATTTTTTATATATATATATATATTTTTAGTTTTTATTGTGCTCAAATATAAAGAAAAGATATAAATCTGTTGAAAATGCGCATAATTATAGCAACAGCAGCAACAACAACAACAACAGCAACAACAACAACAACAACAGCAACAGCAACAACACCTGGCCGTAGACCTGAGCTTTCAGCCTCTACAATCGGTCGTGACAAGAAAAGTTGTTAATTTTAATTATACATTTTTTTCCTTCTCTACTTGAATTTTTTTTCTTTTTTGCAATTTTATTTTTGTTGCTTTAAACAATTTTTTTTGTTGCATTTGCTAGCAATTAAATAAAAAAAAAAGAAAAGAATTATAAATAATTTATATTTATATCATATACGTTTCTATACATATATATAAATATATATATATTTATAAGCAAGTCTCTGAAAATGTGGGAAATATGTAACGCCATAAACTCTAGAAACTCTAGCAACTCTCCAACCTTTAAGTCTCCAAACTGCGCGAACTCTACTCGACCCATAAGCTCTACAAACTCTACCAAATAATTAACTGTTCAAGTTCTATAAATTCATATAATGCTGTTGCTAGTCTACAAACTCTCCAAGCAAGTAACAAGTCTCCAAAATCTGCAGCTTTCTAGAGTTCTACAAGCACATTAAACTCTACAAATGCTACCAGCTCTGCAAACTCTCCAACTCTTAACAAACTCTCCAGCTCTTATCAAACTCTACTCACTCGGTTCTATATCTAACTCTACAAACTTTCCTAACTTTGCCAAGTCTCCAACATCGACCGACTCTACGCGCACGTTAAACTCTAGAAACTCTCCAGGGTATAACAAATTCAATGAACTCAGCTTGATATCTAACTCTACACACTTCACAATCTCTACAAACTTTATACCATTAGCTCTACCGCGTAATTTTTATTCATTTATATAGATTTATTTATCCATTAATATTATCATAATTTAAAAACGCATTCTTTTCAGCATTTCCGAAATCAAAAAATAAAACTTCAATTGAAACGATCAATAGGAAAAAATGTTAATTGACTTGCGGCCAAATGCCATAACGAGTCAAAACGCAAATAATTCAAAGCACAAAAAAAAATAAATAAAAAATAAAAAATAAAGAAAAAAAAAAATGCAACGAATTGCGAGTGTGTTGTAAATTAACAATTATTGGTTATTAACATGACAATTTTATACCATTTTAATGCATACTCCAGCGACAGCAACAACTGCAAACAGCAACAGCAACAGCAACAACAACAACAGCAACAGCAACAACAACAACAATGTGTCGGCAAGTCGCATTTGAAGGCATTTAATTGAATGCGTGAATTGCTTTTGTTGATTGCAGTCAGCCGTCATCGTTAGATTCCAGTTCTTGTTGCTGGTTGTTGTTGTTAGTTGCTTGTTGTAGTTGCTGTTGTTGCTGTTGTTGTTGCTAGCCGTAGGTTGCATAGTTGGCCGCGTGAAAACGTGACGTTTGAGCGCTGCACAGATTAACAGAGATTCGAATGTAAAGAAAACTCGCAACAACAACAGCAACAACAACTACAACAACTAGCAACAACAACAAGGCTGCGCACACAGCGAACGTTTTGAATATTTTTGTATAATTTTCCAATTTAAATTAACAGTGTTGTTGTTGTTGTTGCTGTTGTCGATTATTTTCCCAGGCCAAAAAAAAAAGCAAAAGCAAAAACACAAAAAAAAAGATTGCCGGCAGCAATATGCGTTATTTGTGTTGCTGTTGCTGTTGCTGTTGCCGTGGAATGCATTGATATGCAATTGTTGTTGTTGTTGCCGTTGTTTTTGTTGTTGTTGTTGCTTTTTGTTTTCCTGTTGTTTCTGCTGTGTTTTGCCATTGTTTTATTGTAATCGCTAGAAATTGTAAGCAATATTAAAGCCTGTTGCTATTGTTGCTGTTGTTGTTGCTGTTGTTGCTGCTGTCGCCGCTTGCGGTGCCTGGCATAATATGGTAATATAATCAATTGATTGCTAATTGATAATTATGGCACCGAGTTGAGTAATGCATCGGCTAATCAAATCGTGTAATCAACAAATTTTTTGCAGCCAGACGAAAGACTAACCGAAAATTGGAAACGAAACAACAGTTGTTGTCACTGTCCCATATTAACATATTTCATTATGGCAAGCAACGCTCATTGGGTTACTATAATAATTGTTAGCTATAAATTTCTAGGAGACTTTTTATCCACAAATTTCATCATAATTCTTTACATGAATCTGTTGCTAACAAACTCTTCACTTTGCCTGGTCAATTGACCGAAGAGACTTTTCTTTTTCTTCTAATGACATTAAGGTTAGGCATCGATAACATTTTAGCCAAACATCGATAGTTAACTGTAGTGGTATACCCTCTAAATCCTATTGGTCTGCGATAATGAGAGCTTTGCTGTTGTCAATCATATACCTAAGCTTTAGGCCTATCAATATCTAACTCATTTGCATTTGCATGCTTTATTGTTCGATATCCTATCGATAACATCGCTATATAACCATATTTCTATTGGGAATTACCTAGCAATTAGTTTAGTTTGGAATTTGAACCTTTAGCTTTAGCCACATCAATTGCATTTGCATGCCTTGCTGTTCGATAAGTTATCGATAACATTATAACTGAACATTGCTGGTTAACTATAGTGCTATACCCTCTAAATCATATTGGTCTGGTATACCATCCCATGGGCTATCAGCCTTAGCAACATTATCGTGGCGCAATGCACTCCTTGCTGTTAGATATGTTATCGATAACATTATAACTGAACATTGCTGGTTAACTATAGTGCTATACCCTTTATATCCTATTGACCCTATATACAATCTCATGGGCTGTCAATCAGCCTTAGCAACATTATCGTAGCACAATGCACTTTTTGCTGTTCGATATGTTATCGACTATGACACACATCGATATTGTATGCAGGCGCTTGCTAACAACACTCTTGTTAGTGAGTCACCTCGCCTCGTTGGCTTGGCCTGCGTTGCAGGCTGTCGCTCGTTGACCATTTATCATTTATCAAATTATAACAGATCTATATACTCTATGTATATCTATCTGCATTGCCTTTGGCCTGTCCGGCTGCATTAGCGATGGCAAATGCTGTATGCGGCGCATGCGCAACTTTCGCATATTGCGCATACGCAACGTGACCGCCCACATAACTGTATTTGGTTGTTGTTGTTGTTGCTCCACATTATCACGTTGCTTGATAATTATAATGAGCATGTTGCCTTTCGATTGTTGTTGTTGTTGCGGTTGCAATTTGTTCGACTTGTTAACATCCAAATTGCAATTAACTGCATTTTGTGTTTGTTGTTGTTGTTGTTGTGGTTGCTCTTGCTGTTGTTGTTGCTGTTGCTGTTGTTGTTACCTTCTTTGCTTGTAAATTCATATTTTGTGTGGTTGAACCATATTTTCGCTTTATAATTATGCAAATGAGTTTTAGGGTGCGGTTGCTGCCGGCCAAACTATGTTGCTTAAATGAGTTCGGATCGTGAACTATTCGAGTCTAATTGGAGAGTTGGTAAAACGTTAATTTGTAGTGGAAGTGGATAACAACAAGCCGATAAATGCATAAACGATATCTTGATCTAAATATACATATATGTATATGCATAATCTGATAATTATTCGTGTTTATGCTGTGGGATGAGAATTTATGAACAGCTGCTCAAAGTAGAATTTTATAGGTATGATGGAGATACAGTTGATATAGCCCTAACAGAAGTAGTGGCACTAGCACTAGGAGTAGCCTTAGCAATATCGTTTTCATTCTTATTGACATTTTCACTGTCATTGATCTTAGCATTAGCATTGGCATTAGAAGTAGCCTTAGCAATATCTCCATCATTCTTATTGTCATTCATTGTCATTATCATTAGCATTGTCAACGTTATTAGTATTAGCATTGAAAGTGCTTTTAGCATATATCTTCACCATTATCATTATCATTAGCATTATCATTGACATTGGCATTAGCATTAGCATTACCATTGGCCATATCTTCATCATTCTCATTAACATTCTCGCTGTCATTACCACTAGCGTTATCATTGACATTAGCATTAGCATTAGAAGTACCTTTAGCAACTCTTCCCTCACTCTCAGTAACATTCTCGTTGCCAATATCATTAGCATTGTCATGGACATTGACATTAGAAGTACCTTTATTTTATTATTTAACTTTATCTTTCTCATTGTCATTATTATTATCATTAATATTAGTATTAACATTAGCATTAACATTAACATTAGCCGTACCTTAGCAACATCTTCATTATTCTCTTTAACATACTCATTCAAGGATTCCAAATGGCATTCTCTTTGTCATTATCATTAGCATTCTTATTAATATTACTATTAGCATTATTTTTAGAAGTAGCTTCAGCAATATCTTCAACATTCTCATCAACCTACTCATTCATTCATTTTAATTGACATTCGCATTATCATTAGCATTATCATTGACATTAGCAGTACCTTATTATATTATATAACAACCTTATTACCATCAATATAATTCCGATTGGAATGCAACTTCCCACTTAGCCTTGACTCAGTTCCAAGCAATTCGCAACGATATCCCCATTGAGTGGTTTCTCACTTATCTTTATCTGGCTTACATTTAAATCTCGTTTGCATGCCAAGTGGCATTGCATTTGTGTGTTGGAATTCGCTGGCTGTGGGCCATATCCTTGTCCTTTGCTCTCTGCCTGCGAGTGCGAGACTTTGCATGCACTTAATGGCAGCAATTGCTCAACTGTGGCAACCCTGCACAGCCCCGCCCCCCGCCCTAGTTGCCGCCGCTGCTGCTGCTTATCAATGACAAGCAACAATTAGCGCTGCCAGCAGCAGCAACAACAACTGAATGCAAAATATGCGTTATTTCTATTATTGTTAATATTACTGTTATTATTTTTTAATCTTTTCATATTCCTTCCATTTTTTGTTTTTTTTTTTTTTTTTTTTTTTTTGCTATTTTTGCGATATGAAAATTGTTGCATTTTTTTGACATTTTACTTGATTTCTGCCAGGCAGGCAATTTGTTTTATTGTAGCTGCAATTGTTGATAGTTGTTGCTGTTGTTGTCCGACATATGTTGCAAGTTGTTGCAGCTGCCAATAGAGGCGGCCACACCATGTTGCTGCTGCTGCTGTTGCTGCTGCTGCTGCTGTTGTTGTTGCTGTTGCTGGCGGCTTGTCAAAAAAAAGTGTTGGCAAGACTTACGAGCTGCTGTTGTTGCCGTTAAGTGTTTGCATATGCATTTTGACAACGCCAACAACGGCAACAACAATGCACAATGAATGTGTGGCATGTTGTTGAGCATGCTTCATGCCAGCCACGTCCCGAAACGGCGCGCCATCGAACGCCCATTCGAGCAATTCCATTTGTATGCCGCTCCGCCCACCGCCCCTCCCGCAGCCACACTGAGCCAATGCAAATTGACTTGGCCAGCAGCAGGAGCAGCAGGATTAGCCCAACTCAATCAGCTCTTAGAGAGCCAACAAATCAGCCTAAGACAACAAGCAGCTACCCTCACCCACCCTCACCCATCTCGCCCACAATTCGCACAAAAACAAAACGAAAGAAATGTGGCAAATATTTGCAACAGTTTTTGCTCTCTCCCCGATTTCTTTTTTTAACCCAAAGTCATCGAAAGTCATTTGCCAACAATTGTGACGAGCCGCAGCAACAGCAACAGCAACTGCACCACTGAGCGCACCACCAGCTCGCTTCAGTGGTCACTGACTCTCAATTTAGTGGAAGCCCAACCACACCCACCGCCAGCCAGCCAACCGCCCCCGCAGGGCACAGCGCACAGTTTGCCAACGACATTTGTTACACTTTGTTTGCCTTTGGGCAACACATCCGCTGCGAATATGGCAATGAAAGGACAAGAAAAAACCTGACAATGGAGGTGGACTAGCAAATCGCATCAAATATCAACCGAGCATACGTTAAATGCCTCAAATTGAGTTAAAGTGCTGCTGCCGTTTGGCATTGAGACCGAACGACGGAGCGACCCAACGGCCACAGCCGCAGCCTCTAAAATGTTGCGGGTGTCAAGCCGAAGAACGTAGAGCCGCGCTGGCTGGAGGCGGCGCAGAGGGGGGGGATTGAGCCTGGGCAAGGGATTACAAAAGCCTGCGGCTGTGCGGCCAGCAAAAACTACAGAGCACACACGAAAACACACACACACGCACGCACCCACATGACTAGGCATGCATGTGCATAGAAATATAAGGTAACACGACAATGCGAGGGCAATTCAAGCAGTAGAAGAAGCAGAAACATTAGATGAATTTAGAAGAATTATGAGTCTATTATATTTATAAAAATCCATAGAGAACAGGAAATATTAGAATATAGAAAAAACAAATGCAGTAGAATCCCGTTAACTCGAAATAGCAAGGGGATCCGTTTTTTTCGATATACACAGAAATGCACATTATCGATAATTATTAAGCACACATTTTTCAAGGGTAAAGCATTTCTTTCGATTTATCGCGATTTTCGATTTAGCGGAATACAAATTATCGATACTCGATTGTATTATAATGAACTTGCCCACAATTGTTATCGATAACTATGTATCGACCTAAAAAAAACTTTATAAATGAATTTTCATTCATTTTAATAGTAAATGCCTATGATTGAATATCGTTTTAAATTTGCTTTCATTTCTTTTTCGCTCTCTTGGCAGCTGAGTTGACAAACTTAGTTTTTTTAAACTTTAATGAACTTGTGTTCATTAAGATCAGATCAAATTCAGGAAAATTCAAATGCCTTAAATAGATATTCAGATTAACAATAACAATCAAAGTCAAATTAAAATAATTTGTAAAAAATTTCACATAGTTAAAGAGAGAAAGATACAGATACAGAACAGATACATAGATAGATAGATAGATAGATAGATAGACATAATGTATAAATAGATGCAAAGATGTACATAGATTATATGATATATACATATATACGATAATATACAAAAATTATTAAATATTACATGAAAATATTGGGAAATATTAAACAATAAATATTAAAAAAAAAAAAAAAAATGATGAAAAATAAAAGCACAAAAAATTGATTAAATTAAATGAATAATATAGAATTTAATAAAAGTATATTATATGATATATACATACATATAATACCCATACAATATGATAAAATATACAGTAAAGTATTAGCAAATACTAAATATTAAAAATATAAAAATAAAAGCACAAAAAATGAAAACAAAAAAATAAAATAAAACAAAATAAATAATATTAGAGTTTAATAGATTTATACTATATGATATATACATACATATAATACCCATAAAAGATGATAAAATTTATAGGAAAGTATTAGGAAATAATAATATTAAAAATTAAAAAAATATATATAAGAAATAATAGCACAAAAAATGAAAAAAAAAAATAGATAAATAATATTAGAATTTAATAGATATATAACAAATAAAATATAAATATGAAAGCATATACTAAACAAGTGGGTAGACCTAAGCCAGTCAATCTGTCAATCAATCAATCAATCAGATAAGTAAGAGTGCTCGAGTTGAGACTGCTCTGAAGCCTTGAAAGAATTGATATTTATCATTCTACGCTGCTACACACACACACACACACATTCCATAGAAAACTATTTGTTGAATAACTTTTCCGGTAGATGAAATATCTAGAATAAACTTTCAGAAGAAGAGAAGAATAACATTTGCAGCCATGTTTTATAATCTCCAATATTCTAATAATTTTAGGTTATATCAAATACACATGAATCGATGTCAGCCGTATCTCTCGTTTGTTCATTCGCTTGATTGTTTGGCACTCGGCCAACGTTTGGGGCTAACTCCAGAGTTGACCCAACGTTTGCATAGCAGTTGAGGTCTGCGTGTTTAGTACATTTGGCGCAGGACTGCGGCGTCCTGTTGTCAGCTAGTGCGACTCCTGCTGCGTGTCCTGTTGCTGTTGCTGTTGATGTTGCTGCTGTTGTCGGCTATCCTTTGCATGGAGGACTCGGGGTTTTTGCTGCCGCACGCTTTGGCTTTACTTTTTTTCATCATTCTAGTTTTTTTTTATTTACTGTTTTATTTTGTTTTTTTTTTTTTTTTTTTAGTTTTGCCCATTGACTTTGGCATGTCCTGGCTAAATGTCCTGGCTAGTCGGTTTGTGGGCAGGGCTGAGCAGGAGTCGGGAGCCGAGAGCCGGGGCCGGGCTCTGGGCTCTGGGCTGCTGTCATCATTGGCTCGTTCATCGACACTTTGCTTTTTAATCAATTTAGCAATTTTTTGTCGCTTTTTGGACGGCTGTGAAGGCGCCTGCAGCGTCACAACTCAGCTCGTTATCAACAGCAACAACAACAACAAGGATTGAGTGCAAGGATATGCAAAAGTAATTGACAGCTGGCTTCCGCTTTGGCTTTGGCTTTCGCTCGGACTTCTTTTGCTTCAAGTTTGAGTTGCTTTAGCAATTCAATTCCTTGCTTTATTAGCTTTTAGATATGTTGACATTTGTCCAAGTCTCTATCTCAATATGTGTGCACATGTATGTGTGTGTGTGTGTGTGTACATTTGCTAATTAGTTTGCCAAAGCGCTAACAACAACAGCAACACTTGCATGTGCCAAGGATTTTGCATTCATCGTCCTCGCTCAGTTCCAATTTCATTTACCCCGTTTTCATACTCATTCAACAAAGTGAAATGGGTATATTGGTTCGTCATTTACTATGAATGCAAGCTATTTCAGCACTAATGAAGCTAGAGACTTGAAATTTGTTTATATATGTTTATAATCTCGAATAATAAGACTTCAAGCTGCTCTCGATCCGCCTACTAGGGGCGTGGCAAATCGGAAATTTTCCAGTATAACTGAAACCTTGGCAGTTGAGGTGCTAGAGAGTTGAAATTTGGAATTTATACTCATGCTGGCATTACAACTTCAATGAGATATAGCGCCCATTGGGGGGCGTGGCATATTGGATGAAACTGTATTCCTTACAGCTTAGGAGCTAGAGTATTCTGCCGTCCATAACGTCCTACCGCAACGTTCTCACTTCATTCTCTGCATTTTTTTCTCATTTTCTTTTGACTTCTTCTTCTTCTGCTTCAGCTACTCTTGTAATTTCGTCCGCCCGAAATTCAGTCTAAAAAGGAAATGAATTCATCAGCTCCGTTAGCCCAATGTTGTTTTTGTCCATGCGACTAATGAAGTTGACTCGACGACGACAGCCAGAAAAAGAAATGAAAATCGCTCGAGTTATTGAAAAGGAGTTGGGGCATTTGTCCACAAAAGTCCTGAGCTTGAGATACGATTCGAGAGCAGAAAGCAGCTGGGGCTGGCCCCCACATGTCCGGTGCCCCAACCTCGGCCCAAAGGCATTGCCCATAACAATTATGTACTTAGCCAGCGCAGACTATTTGGCTAAAGCACATGCAAACAGCTCCAAAGGCACACACAAATCTGTTCAATTCCTAATGAAATGTTTTAGCTCAGATAGATCTAGTTGGATAAGAGCAGGGAAGGGGCGTGGCTTGGCTGCCCTGTGAATGTCTAGCATTTCAGCTTCAATTTGCATTTGCCTGAGAGTCCAGAATCCTTTAAATTTTGATTTGAGCTAACTTTGGAGCAGGAATAATGGAAATTATGTAAAAAATTTAATTTAAATGCATTTACAATTAATTAAATTAAATTGATTTAAACAAAACTTTAAAATTTTTAAAATATTTCTTGTTGTTAAATTTTTTAAATTTCATATTACAAAAATAAAAAGAAATAAATGTTGTTAAAATAGAGATTGTTTAAATTAAAAAATAAATATATAGATTAAAAAGAATTAGAATAAAAAAAAAAAAACTAATACAATTAAAATTGTTTGCATTTGAAAATTTTCAAAAATGGATAAATATCTAGATTAAAAAAAATTGAAATAGAAAATAATACAATTATTATAAAATTTGCATTTAAGATTTTCAAAAATGTATCCAAAAAAATATAATAAAAATTTTGAAGATTAAATTTTTTTTAAATTAAATTTTTAATGTTTGTTTAAATTAAAAATATAATAAAACCTTTTTAAAAAAGACAAAAAAAAAATCATAAATTTGTTTGTCTTAGCTTTAGACAAAAGTCATTAAAATTAAATAAATTGTTTTGAGCATTGAAATTTTACAATTAAATTTAAAAATAAAACTTTTTAATTTGAATATACATATATTCTTATTTTTCATTTTATTTATTTTCCTAAGTTATTCTGATTTTCAAAAATAAGGCCAAAAGCAATATTGCCAAATAGAGCCAAGCTTCCTCATTGGATATCGAATAAAATAATCGAGTGAAATCTTGCAATGAAACGTATTTTTTGTTTTATCAACTTTAATAAATTTTCATAATAAAATCCAGTCTCAAATTATAGCTTCAATTTCTGATATCGTAGATGTTACGACTAAAATATCTCTATGCATTCGATACCTCCGAGCGGACTTAGTGCATGCAATGCAAAGTTGAATGCGTCGCACTCAGCTAGAAAATGCAACAAATTCGTTTTGTGTCGCCAAGCGATCAGCAATTGTTGCTGTTGTTGTTGCTGTGGCTGACAGCGCCTAAGCGTGGCCTAATGAGCAACTTTGGCTGTCGCGCGCTTGGCCAAGATGGAAGCGGCCTGGTCAAGTGTGGCTTGTCTGGCAATCACTGGCCATATCAGTGTCAAGTGTTGTTGTTGTTGCTGTTGTTGCTGCTGGTATAATAAACGCATTATAATTGAACAATTTACCAGTTTTTCTATGCATTGACTAGAAATTACATACAAAATAACTTTATCAGCTCAAACATCAAAAGGTAGGAGCAGCAGCAGCAGCAGCAGCAGCAGCAGCCGCAGCTTGGCTACAGGTTGCTGTTGCTTGTTGCTGCTGTTGCTGTTGCTGCTGTTGCTGCTGTTGCTGCTGCGGCAGTAGTAGCAACGCAGTTAAATATTTTCCGCTTAATTTAACAGGAATTTCAATTGACAGACGTGCGCAAAGCGTTGCGGTTGCAGTTGTTGTTGTTGCTGTAGTTGTTGCTGTTGCTGTTGCTGCTGCACGGCAACGCATGATTTATGCACTCACTCACACACACACACACACACAAACACACTCATATACGCCAATGACGACAGCCACGTGGCGGGGCGCAGTCAATTTCTATTAGGCGCTGACCTTGTCAACATTGTTGCCAGCAACAAACGAGCAGCACCAGCAACATGCAGCGACGCCGACAGCGACGCCGACAGCAGCGGCGTCTCGTTTAGTGCTCTGCGCGCGCTAAGTTGACAATTTACTGACAAATGTGTAAATTGCATTTGATCGTGTTGCTGCTGCTGCTGTTGTTGTTGCTGCTGTTGTTGTTGTTTGTATTGCTGCTTCGTTAATTTATGCGACTGGCATTTTGAGAGGCCTACAGAAAGACCAGCAACAACAGCTGGCAGCGACTGCGACGCCAGCGCTGGCAGCGACCTTGATCGCAGCATGGCGACAGCTTCCGCATTTTACAGTTCCCAATTGCAGTTGCAGTTGCAGTTGCAATTGCAATTGCACTGCCCACTTGGCAATCGCAGCAAGCATATGGTAATGTGGAACAAGCAAATACATCGATATATGTATGTATATATGTAGATGTGTATGTATGTCTACATATATCCTATTCAGGTAGGTTAAGCATACGTTATCATATCTTTTATTCTGTCGTATATTCCATCTCATATGCTGTCTCTTGAGCTCAATATAATGTCAAAGTTTTCAAAGATATTGAAACACTTGTTTATCGATACTTACATTGTTGTCGATTAATTACATAAAATATTGAAACATTTGCATAATATAATTTTAACTAATACACATAATATCGTAAATAGTCGATAGTATCGTTTTAACCCGATATTATCGATTGATTGTTTACGATATTAAATATCGATATTATATTTTTATATTATATTATTTTTTATATTTTATATTTAAACAACATGTATCGTTTATCGACAATTTACGATATTATTGATCGATTCCCTAAGGCATTTCAACATTAATGTATCGTTTATCGAAGATATACGATATTATCTATCAATATTATAAAATATATCAACATTTGTTAAACGTTTGTAGACTATTTACGACATATTTGTTTATCGATTGTCGATAAACGATCACATGAATATTTGCATCGATATGAGTAACAGTTTTCAATTGAAATCAAATCAACCACAATTGGAGCTAATATTACTTATCATATACCTATAACTATAACTATAACTATAGCTATAGCTATAGCCTGGTATTCACTTATAGTTCTATATATACATTTAGTTATATATTATATCAATATTTGATATATTTCATTTGAGAGTCACTCACCTTATGGGCTCTGATGGATGGGCCCCCTGAACAAGCTAATGTAACGTCCACCAGGCTCCCGTCCTGTAATAATTGACTAAACACCCCTAACAGGTTGGATTGATGATTGTTCCACCTCAAGCAGTATTGCTCACTGCCCATGTCGGTGACAGCTTACGCTGCTGCAATTAGATCAAGCAAAAAATGAAATGTAAATATAAATATTAGTTACGATTTTAATTTGAGAGAGCAAATAATAATATAAATATATATGGGATATATATATATAGAAAAGTTTAACTCTATAAATTATGCACTCAAATCTTGGAGAGCTAGTCTAATTCTAAGAGAATCATATAATGAATCATCTTTGATAACGAATCTTCTATATACACATTTTTTTTTTTTTTTTCTTAATTCCAACTAATTTCATGTTTTCAGTGAATAGTTTAGTAATTGTATAATTGATATATGTTTCTTTAGTTGCTTATTTATCGCTATCGTTATCGTTATTGATCATTATCGACATCGACGAATTGCATGTGCATGCGAATATTTGTTCAATTAAACGCTGCAGCGTTTTGCCAATTGAAGACATTGCGTAATGTTTACACACACACACACACACAGGCATACACACACACATCAATGCATGCACATATAGACATATCTGTTCGTATCTCTATTGGTAATTAATGGTAAAACGTGTGGCAAAATAAGAAGGAAAAAAAGGCGGTCAGGGTTCAAAAATGTCACTGACAACCTCTTGACAGTCAGGTGGAAGGGGCGTGGCTGTGGCTAGGGCGTGGTACTACCACAGATCGGCTTGACTTGCAATTTTTGTGCAGCAAAATATGAAAGATTGAAAAAAAGAAACAACTCAAAATTGGCATTAAAATTGTTTTGTTAGTTTTTTTTTTTTTTTTTTTGTCTTAGCTTGTGCGGCTATAATCATGGCTATAATCAAAAGACGATTAGGCCAAGTTTTTTTTTTTCTTATACGTATTAAATTTTAATAACGATGATTGCATAAATAATAAAGAAATATAGGAGTTTTAAATAATTAAATTTATACTAAATTAAATTGAAATCATTTTTATAATAAAAACAAAATTTTAAAATAAAATATATATATAAATAATACATACATACAAAAAATATTTACTTGGAAAAATATTAATTTCTTATTTAATATTTATAAATGTATATTATAAATTAAAACTTACGAATTTTCTAATTTAGTTTACACAAAATATGAAAGACATGTAAAAAAATCATATTAATTTGAATTCATTAATTTGGAAATTGTTTGTTTAATTAAAATGAGTAGATATCAACTAAAAACTAAAAGGTATATAACTAAATCCACGTAAAAATTATTTTAAAATAAAAATTTAATTTTGATAGAATTTTTTCCGTATCAATTAAAAAAAAAAAAAATATGACAAAAAATCGTTTTTTAGGTCTTAATTTGTATATTAAAAAACTGGGCGTTCCACCTTCAAATGCCAAGCTGCATTGAACGTGTCAACAACAGCCTGTTATCGATAACTGCAATAGCGACTGCAGCATGATTATCGGCCAGAGTATCGTTACTAACTGGCCAGCCTATGCATTTCACAATTGCTTTATAGAGTCGAAGTAATTAATACGAAAGTCGTGAGCTAAACGCATGATACTGCAACGAGGTGAAAATTAGAAAGAGATCAGCAACAGCAACAACAGCAATCGCAATAGTAATAGCAACAGCAACAGCAACAACAGCAAACAGTTATAACAAGAAGAACAATAAACATTTCCGGCATGCGTTTGCTGCAGTTGCGAGTGTTTGATGGCTGTCTGTCGCAGCTGTTGTTGTTGATGTTGTTGTTGCATTCAGCCAGCAATAACGTTCATTGCCACAGCAGCAGCAGCAGCAGCAGCAACAGCAACAGCAGCAGCAGCAGCAGCAGCAGCAGCGCAAATAATAACGAAGCAATAAACTGTGAATTTATTTCAACAAATAAAACTTTGATTTATTGCGCTACGCACACAGCATGCAACGAGGCGTGTGTGTGTGTGCATGTGTGTGTGTGTGTGTGTGTTGTTGGTTAAGTAAAAACATTAACGGCGCACACACGATAGAAATGCAAGCAGCAGCAACAGAAGTGGATTGGCCCCCAGAGATATTGCCACAGATAACGACACGAGCAACAATCGCGAATATCGAGAAGATTGCAAGAGCAGCAGCAGCAGGAGCAGCAGCAGCAGCAGGAGCAGGGGAGGGCCGGAGTGAGATAGTGCGATCAGATTGAGAATCCGTTTGAATGGATCGTAAATGTTAAATACGCGTGCATTTGCCAATTCGGCTGAGGCGAAAAGTCGTGCGAACTTTTACCAGGCCCAAGCCAAGCAAAGCCAAGCCAAGCTAGGCCAGGCCAGGCCAGGCCAACTCGAGCCGAGCCGAGCAACCAGTTAAATATCAATTTGTGGCCAAACAACAATGCGAAATGTTGCTGCCGAGAAGTTATGGCCGCTGCCAGCAGCAGCAGCAGCAGCAGCAACACGCAATGGCCAAAGGTCGCGACAAGACGCAAATTAAATTTGCATGCAGCAAGAGCAACAGCAGCAACAACAACAACAACAACAGCAACAGCAGCAGCAGCAACAACAACAGGTCGTCACTTAATTAAGAAAAGTTGCTAGCATCCATGTTGCTACTGGCATAGGGGGCAATGTTGCTGGCGTGCCAGGTTGCTGCTGCTGCTGCTGTTGCTGCCCACGCATGATTTTTGAATTAGCGCGCTGTGTAACAGCAACTAATATAATTGACAGTTGCTGTTGTTGCTGCTGCTGTTGCTGCTGTTGTTGTTGCTGTTGTTGCTGCTGCTGCTGTTGCTGTTGCCTACGTGTTCTGTGGCAGACATCAAACGCTGCACTGCATGCTAAGTAGCTGCAATGCCTGTGTGGCAGACAGAGAAAGCGTGCACGTGTATGTGTGCATGTGTGTGTGTGTGTGTGTGTTTGTGTTGCATGCAATTTGGGTCTGTTAATTGTTGTTGCTGCCGCTGCTGCGATTTATGCCGCTTGCATGCTAATTATGAATGCCAGCAACATGTTGCTGCCGCTGCCGTTGCCACCGCCGCCGCAGCTCAGCTGACAACTAAATCAGTCAAAGAAGAGGCGACCGTTAATTGCGCCGCAGTACACAAAATAAAAAAGAAATGAAAAAAAAAAAAAAACAACAACAACAAAAACAACAAAATAGGCAGCAACCTATTGAGTTTTCATGCTACTTAATGAGCAACAGGAGCAACAGGCCCGTAGCAACAGCAGCAACAGCAGCAGCGGCAGCGTAAGACAGGCAGCAGCAACAATTGCTGCTGTGCCTCCCATTGCGCACAGTTTGGGCCATGCCCAACTGGCAACTGTTGCTGCTGCGGCTGCTGCTGCTGCATCTTCTGCATTTGACGGCACGATTCAAAAAGTTTTCAATTAAGTCGCCGTTGCAGCAGTTGCTGCTGCTGTTGTTGGTTGTTGTTGCTGTTGCTGCTGTTGTTGTCGTTGTTGTTGTTGTTGTTGTTGTTGTTGTGGTTGCTGCCTTAAAACCTCATTAATATTGAAATTTGTTCGTGTGCATGAGTTATTAGCAATTTTCTAATTAAGCGCCGCTGACGAGAAGCTTCTCTACCTCTGCCTCCACTCCCTCTGCCTCTCCCTCTCCCTCTCCCTCTCTCACTCCTTCTTGCTGTGTGCCCCACCCTCCTGCACCACAGGCCACCAGCGCCGCGGCTGACTCATGCTTGGCCGATCACATGTGAATTTGAATTTGAATGGCGCCGCTGGACCGCCGCGCTGCACCACTCGCTGCACCACTGGCTGCACTTGTCACACACCCACAGCAGCACGCGGCAACCAGCGGCACCCAGCGGCTCCCAGCGGCTCCGCTCGGCTCGTCTCGAGTTGGCTCTCGGCCCCGTACAGTGGCCTCTCCACAAAGGCGCCGCCATCGAAGCTTCGCGGCGCTGATTTATTTATTTATCAGCGTAATTGCCGGCTAACTTATTAGTGGGCCACATAAATTTCCACCGTCAAGCGACGATTCACTGCCAGCGCCGCCCACTGGGCGTGCCACTGCGCTAAAACGCACATAATCGAGTTCAGATGGCGTTCAGAAGGCGCCGAGACGCCGCAGAGCCGCAGAGGCGGCACCCATACAAAATCGACTACGAACTAACTGCATTTTATTTTCTTTATTTTTTTTTTTTTAAGTTAAAAATCAAATATTTATAGAGCTGGGGCTCAAAAGGTCAGGAAGGAGCTTTAAGTGGACTCTAAGTGAGCTTTATACGAGCTTAAAGATAGTTTCAAATGTATCTGAAAAGCATTCTTAACATGAATAATTGCTTTTACTTTAACTTAGTTGGACTCTCAGCTTGCCTTGAGGCAGCTTTGATTAAACTTGAGGTAAGTTTGAAGTGGGCTTTAATCAAATATTTAAAGAAACCGATGAGCTTTGATATAATTTAGAAATGATTTTATAGAAATTGTAAGACAACATTAAATCATCGAACGAGCTCAAGTGAGCTTTGCTTTGGTAGAAAGCCTCCAAGGAGTTTATTTACTCAATTTCAGCAAGACTTTAAATACCCCAAAAGTTTACTCTAACTGGGCTACAACTTAGAACTAGTTCCCAATGAACTACAACTTAGAACTAGTTCCCAATGAACTTTAGACGACGTTTGAGTGAGTAAGTAAAAGTTCTTCACTGGCTTAAAGCTTCAAGTAGGTTTCATAAGCGCCTTAAGTGAATGTTATTCATTTACTGTGGTGAGCCGAAAGTTGGCTTTGATAGCCTGTATCGAGCTGCCCCTAATTAACCTAAGATTCAAATTTATGTAAGTTTTCAGTGAGTTTTAGCTTGGCTTAAAGCCTGGAGAGTAAAGTTCATGTGAGATTCAAGCTAATCCTAAATATATTTTAAAGCTTACTCTAAATGAGCTTTAAGGCATTCTGATTGCGAGTTGGAGCTAGCTTTACCTAAGCTCACTCTGAGCTTTGATAATGTTATAAAGGAGCTTTAGTTTGTCCTAAAGCTTCAATTGAAACATAATTGAAAATATTGAATTTTTATTTATTTTACAATTTATATATTTTTGTATATCTTTAAAATATGATATCTATATCTAATTGTTTATTTATTTTATTTATTTTTTTTTTTTTTAATTAAACTTAATTTATTGAATTTTTTCTATTTATTTTAATTTTTTTCTTTAGTTTATTTAGGCAAATTTTAAATTTTTATTTATTTTGCATTTATTATTTATATATGTTATATATCTTTAAAATATGAAATTTATATATAATTTTTTATTTATTTAATTATTTTTTTTTTTGTATTAAACTTAATTTACTTGTATTTTTAGTTTTTTTTTTAAGTTTATTGAACTGTTTCTTTTTATTCATTTTCATTTTTTTTTAAGTTTATTTAAGCAAATGTTGAATTTGTATTTAATTTATAATCATAGTTTATATATATCTTTTATTTATCTTTAAAATATTTAATTTAAATTTATTTATTTTTTTTTTGTATTAAACTTAATTTATTGTTATTTTACTTCATTGAATTTTTCGATTTTTTATTTATTTTAATTTTTTCTTAAATTTTTAATTTTAATTTAATTTAATTTTATTTTAGGTTTTTTTTTTTTTTTTTAATTTATATATTTGTTATTTATTTATGTTTTGCTGTTTTATAGCTCAATTTACTTTCCGCATTATAAATTATAAATCTCTACAGCTGATATATTTGGCTTTGTGTGCATTTTGGCACTGCCAGCAACAACAACAGCAGCAGCAACAGCAGCAAACACGAGCAACTATTGTGGTCAGTGGGCAATCGCTCGATGACGATCTGCCGACCCACACAAAGATGCACAAAGGCGATGGCCATGGAGCAGGCCAAGCAGAAAGAGAAGCAGAAACAGAAACAGAAACCGCCAGAATCATAAGACAGTGACATTGCCGGCAGGCCAGACAGGCAGCAGGCAGCAGCAGCGGCAGGCAGCAGCGGCAGCAACACCGAAGACACTTGACTGATGATGCCAAGTGGTTGCAGCAACACTTGTTGCGCGCCTGCTGGGGCAGGAGGCGGCGAGGAGCTGAAGGGCAGCCCAAGTGGGTGCGAGGAAGAATCTTTACATATGTATATGTATGTGTGTGTGTGTGTGTGTGTGTGCTGCGTGTGAGTACGCCTACGTGCGGGCCAAAACGATGGCGGCACATTTTAAATCAAAAAGAAGGGCGCACGACGACGCCGTTGTTGTTGCTGTTGCTGTTGTTGTTGCTGTTGCTGTTGTTGTTGCTGTTGCTGTTGTCATTGTTGTTGTTGCTGTTGCTGCCGCGCCTAGCCAGTTGCTTTGCCACGTCGATTATTAATTGCAACATGCAGCAGTTGCATTTTGCTCCAGCAACAACAACAACAACAACAACGGCTGGGCGGCACGGGGCGCACAGCGGAACAGACGCTGCATGAGAAACAGTTGCAATTTTGTTGTTCGTTTCAACATTGCCGCCGCATTGCGATTATCATAATGCTGCCTGTGTTGCTGTCGCTGCTGCTGCTGTTGCCGATGCTGCTGTTGCTGTTGTTGTTGCTGTTGTCGATGTGAATGATGATTATTTTGATAAGTTGCGCAACATGTTGCTGGCGCGCGTTGCATATTATTGTGATCAAAGCTCATTCACTCTCTCCCTCTCACTCTCTCTCTCCTTCTCTTTCTCCCTTCTCCCTCTCTCTCTCTCTCCCGCTCTCTTTGTTGTTAATTGCTGTCGCTCTCGCCCCGGCAACAATGTTGCCAAGGTGTTGCCGCCCTGTCGCACCAAATTGCCGCTTGTCGCACGGAAGTCGCCTCTTGCCTCCCGCCTCCTGCCTGACGCCCCAGCAACAGCTATGATTATAAACGCGTTATTGATTTATTAATGCGTTGTCTAAGCTGGTGAAAGGATTTCGCTTTAGGTGCTGCTCATAAATTTCCAAGCACTTAAACTGCTGCTTCCTGCGTGGCTTTCTATTGTGTTGCTGTTGCAGTTGTTGCTGTTGCTGTTGCTGGCATTGCACTGCGTGGCGAGTTCAAAGTGGCAAGCGTTGCAGCTATTCTCCATGCAACTGGGCAGCTGCACACGCCCACACGCTGGACAGTTATATACGAGCAAAAAAAAGGGCGCGCGCGCACGCTTGCAACATGTTGCACACACACACACACGCACAGCAACAGCATGCAGAGAAAAATGCAAAATTATTACCTAAAATGATTAGCTAGGGTGTGTGTGTGTGTGTGTGTGTGTGTGTGAGCGTTGCTGCTTTAAGCTGCAATTGCCACATTTAACTGCAACTGTTGCTGTTGTTGTTGCTGTTGCTGCCACCTACAATATGTATGGCTTTGGTGTCGCCTTTGTGGCACGAACATGACTTTTGGTGGCGCATGCGTGTTGTCTGGCAGTTTGTTGCCTTTGCTGCTGCTGCTGCTGCTGTTGCTGTTGCCATTGCTGCTGCGCCTGTTACGCTGATTTAGTGGCCAGTTGCTGCCGATAAGCCATGGACAAACAATGCAGTTTGCATTTTTATACACACAATTTGCAGTTATTTGTGGTCAGACGATAAGCAACAGCAGCACCAGCACCAGCAGCAGCAGCAGCAACAGCAGCGGCAACAAGTGCATGTTGCTGGCGTGCAGCAGCAATTTTATTGACATATAGCTGCCATGCGGGGTCAGCCATCGAAATGCAATTAAATTAGACGTACAATAATAATACAAAACAAAAACTGGAGCAACAACAACAGCGGCAGCAGCAGCAACATATTGCAGCCAGCCTTGGGCCAAAGACGATTGCTGTCGTTGCTGTTGTAGTTTTCGGGCACTGGATTTATATTATTAGCCAATTGTTGCTGTGTGCCATGATGAAACGGCATAAAGTTGTTGCTGTTGTTGTTGTTGTGCTTGTTGTTGCTGCTGCTGCTGTTGTTGTGCTTGTTGTTGCTGCTGCTGCTGTTGTTGTTGCTTTTTGCGTGCCGAATGCAAAGCATCAAAAGAAAACGTTGACTATTTGTCGGTTCTTTTTGTTGTTGTTGCTGCTGCTGCTGCAGCTGTTGTTGTTGTTGTGGCTGCTGTTGTCGCCGTGCGCGCATTGCGCAATGATCGTTTTCAATTTTCATATAAACATTTGTTGCCGTTGTTGCCTTCACCTCGTTGCCGCCGCAAATCGTTGCACGTTGCCGTTGCAATTATTTGCTGCCATTGCGCGCATTGCGCAAATCGTCAGCGACAGCAACAACAGCAACAGCAGCAGCAGCAGCGACTGTGACAGCTACGTGCCAAGACCACCCCAATAGTCATTAAACTTTAATAAGCTAGGGATCGTTGCGGTTCTTGTTGAAGTTGCTGCTGTTGTTGTTGTTGCTGCTAACAGTTTTGACACCGCTGCAATACGCAGCTGCTGCTGCTGCTGTTGGTTTTTGTCAACTGCACAGCAATTGCTGTTGGCTGTTGGCAATACTTTGCCTTTGCTTTAACAATTTAAATTCTGAACTTGATTTAGATATATGTAGATATATATAGATAGATGGATCCAGATATATATAGCAGCTTCTTATATTGCAGGAAGTAAACTGTTTGTGTGTGGCTTGCTTGTTTCTAGCAGCAGCCAAAAGATCCATCAAAATACGACAGCAACAGCAGCAGCCGCAGCAGCAGCAACAGCAGCTGGTTGCTCCAATTGTACAGCAGCAGCAACAACAACAGCAATAGCAATCGCCAGGAAGCCGCTTAAATGTTAGCTAGATGTTGCTCAGCGCGCCGCATAACTGCAGTTCGTGGCACAAACAATTTCCGGGGGCCGCATCTCGGTTCTGCAGATTCAAGTATTCAAGTGAGTGACTAGCATTTAATCAAGAGCAATCAGTTGCGGCAGTCTGAGCAGCAACAGCAACAGCCACAGCAGGAGCAACAATAATTGCTGCATTGCTGCTGCGTTGGCCACGTGCTCCATTTGCAATTGTTGCTGGCAGCCAAAGTTATCAACATTTGAGCGACGATGACAACAGCAGCAGCAGCAGCAACAGCAGCAGCAGCAGCGACAGCAACAACATTGCATTGATATGGCACACGCAATGCCCATTTGTCTGGCATCTGCCACACACACATATATACACATTCACACATTGATATTTTGATAAATGGCAGCAACATGTTGCTGTTGCTGTTGCTGCCGCTGCTGCTGAGCCGCAAAAAAGATTTATGATTATTGCTTTGTAATTTGTGCTTAAAATATGTGCCGCCGCCTATGCGGCATTCAATGTTGTCGTTGTTGTTGCCGTTGTTGTTGCTGCGGACATGGCCGCGCATAAAAATCAATTAGTCTTCCCCCACCCCAGACACAAAACAGAAACAAAAACAAAAGCAAAAGCAACAACAAAAACATAAACAACAAATAAAAGGCAACTGTTGAAAATTTGCCTACAGAAATGCATAAACAATAAATGTTGCTGCGGTGCTCGCTGCAATTGCTGATGATGGCATGCAGCAGCGCCACCTATCGGCAGTTAAATTGATACTAGCTATAGCAGCAGCAACAACAACAACAACAACAACAGCAACGGACAACAAGAGTCGCTGCCTTGTCAGCTGTAAGCAGCCAATTAATGTTGCTGCCGTTTGCAGCATTAGACGCAACAGCAACAGCAACAGCAACAGCAACAGCAACATGTTGCATGCAGCGCAATTTATTAATGAGATTGCCCAGTCGATTGCAAGAGAAAAGAAAAGTAGTGGAAAATTGTATGGCACATGCATTGTTGTTGTTGTTGTCGTCGCACGCACAGCAGCAACTTGGCACGCCAGCAACATGTTGCTGTTTGCCAGCGGGTGTTGCACATTTATTGAGCGCTTATTAGCTGTGCGTGCCCGCCGCAACAGCCCCAAATGAGGTGTCAAATGACAATGCTGCCTCTGGCACTGCAGACAGCCATCCAGCGGGTGGCGTGCCGAGGGACGTTCAGCCGGTTGCTGTTAACGTTTTGGGGCATTGCTGTTGCTGTTGCTGTTGCTGTTGTTGTTGCCCCTCGGGCGCTGACGTTGACGCAGCTGGCGCGTATTAAGGTCAAAGAGCGATCGCAATCGCAATCGGATCGTGTCGCCCCAGCTGTCAAACTCAATTCGCCTCCGCAGATAGCGCACAGCAACAACAACAACAACAACAACTAGCAACAGCAACAACTAACAGCAACAGCAACACATGCAAAGGTCAGCCAGCTGCCTGCCCATTTGGCTGCCTGCCTGAGGCCTGTCTCGGCTTCCCAAAAGATTGTTCCAGTCTGGCTTTAAGGCTCAATGCATTGCTGCTGTTGCTGTTGTTGTTGTTGCTGCTGTTCCCCCGCGCTTAGCATCATAAAAATGTCAAAGCTTTATTTGCAAGCCGTTTTGTTGTTGCTGTTGCTGGGCGGCTAATTGGCGTGTCATTGCCTGCAACGTAGGCATAAATCTGTTATTTTATACCCGCATGTGCAACACGGCGCATGAGTAATGTGGCCGCAACACTCGGAAAACGAAAATGAAAACGATAACAAAAACACCCAAAGCAAAGCTCACTCAAGCAACAAAACGATTCACAGCTCCTTTTTTTTTTCTTTTTTCTTTTTTTTTTTGTGTCCGCAACAGACGGCAAAAATTCATTTAACACTGTCCAACACTCTCCATAGAGAACTTTTCAATGATGGAACTGAGGGACAAGCGATCGATAATTGTCCTCAGAGAACTTTTCAACAGTGCAACTGGACGAACAAGCGATCGATGATTGGATAACGCTCGATTGATTGAGCTCGATTGCAGTCCACCTATCGATAGTTATTGATGCCAATTTTATTAAAGGAAGCGATCTATTAAGATATATGATAAGATAAAGAAACAAGTGCTAGTTATCTGTTTATTAGTAGTGTGATCGATAAGTGAGTTTTCAATATATAATCGATTACTTAACAGTCGAAAATTGATCACTGCAAGAAATAAAAATCTAGTTATACCACTGTAAGTTAAAGAACCGATAGTTTTAAAATCGATAGCTAAGCTGCAGTTGTATTTTTCACAGTTATATAATTGATAGTTTATAAACCGATAACCAAGCTGTAGTGTTTTTTTTTATAACTAATTCAATAAATTATGAGAAATTTATTTAAAGTTATTGAAAGGATAGTTAATTTAATCGATATGAATCTAATCGATAGGTGAACTTTAATTTTATGAGCGATAATTTACTACAGAAAGCTAAGAGTTTGTCTATAAATAATAATAATAAGCAGAAAAATGATGATATTTGTTCAATTGAAGCTTTAACATAATAATAACTAATCGATAGTAATATGAGAAGAGAATCGCTGATAGTTGCCCAATTGAATCGAATATAATCGATTAGTTACTCAATGTCTCACTGCGCTATATAGCTATGCTTATTACTGGAACTCTTCTTAGCCAATATATCATTTTCTTCTCGACACCCTTACTCAATTGTTATTATGAATAAATACATATATAAATCGATAGTTATCAATACACATATAAGTATGTGTGTATACCTCTTATGGAAATGCCTTCACAGTCTGCCTTCATAGGGAAGAAATGTTCATGGCATATCTTAATGCCTTCCTTTCTAAGCTTTACCAACATTATTGCTATTTCACTCACACATATACAATATACATGTATATACTATATCTATGTATGTATAACTAACTACCTTAGGCACTTGCAGTTGCTTCCTTCTGTGACTTCATTCTATCTGTACTCTGATGGCTATTAGAACAATTATCAGAGCTAACAGCGCACATTTTTGTGACATTCAAATTGTGCTAATAAAAGCGCAACTAAATCATTTACAAAATAAATCACCAGCTCCACAACAACAACAACAACAACAACAACAACAACAACACGAAAACCTTTCAAAAACTTCCAAAATAAAGCCAAAAAGAAACAAAAAATGGCTTAAAAAAATATGAGTTTATGTCAATTGGCTAAAAATAGCCTAAAACTAACGAGCAATAAAAAATGCCGTTTGGCCAGGCTCTAAAAATACCAACAAGATAGAAAGAGAGGGCGAGCGAGAGCGAGAACGAGACAAGTAGAGCTAAAGTAAAGCCTGGCAAACTGTTGTTAATACAATAATGAAACGCGCTCTGTTATAATATTTACAGCGCTTTGCATTAACTAACGAGCGCAGAAGGCAGCAGCAATGAACCGGTTGCAGCAGCAACAGTTGCCAACAGGTGTGCATTAGGTGAGCTTAGTCTCAGCTGAGAGTTGCGGAGTTGGGGGCAGTTGCACACTCGACTGTGGGGGAGCTTATCAAAATGCTAGCAACAAGGCGCAGCCTCAGCTCAACTCAACTCAACTTTCACTCACCCGCTGCTGTTGCTGCTGTTGCTATTGCTGCTGTTGTTGCTGTTGTTGCTGTTGCTGCCCACACGCTAATTGCGGCAAACAAACGCACGAAAGGAACGCAATGTGGACCACCAACATGCAACGTGCAACATGCCACTCACTCACTTAAGCCATAAGCAACTAGCAAAAAGAAGCAACAGCAGCAACAGCAGCAGCAGCATAAAGAAATAGAGTTTCGCTCGGCACGGCCCATAAACAAATAAACACTTGACTTGATTGTGGCCATGGCCAACAGTTGCTGCTGCTGCCGTTGCTGCTGCTGTTGCTGCTGCTGCTGTGGCATTGTCATTGGAGACGCGACTTGCCCAAATCAAATGAAGTGTAATTTATGCAAAATGTGGATCAGTCTTTCTGCTGCCTCTCTCTCTCTCTCTCTCTCTCTCTTTGTTTCGCTGCCTGTGCCCAGTAGCTGGCGGAGGAGGCCCACGCCACATCATTCATGCCACAAACGTCACAGCACATAGCAATTATGTGGCACAGCAGCTCAAGTGCAGCAGTTGCCGTTGCAGGCCGCTGTTGCTGGCGTGTTGCAATAATTTCAACGTCGCCACAAATCTGCCAACATAATTTTGTTATTTCACTGCCACTTTGTTTGACGTGCAAATGTTTGCCTTGGCTGCCGTCGCTGCCAACAGGAGCAGCAGCAGCAGCAGCACATCCTGCTTGCGCCCAGATGATTTTTCAATTTGTGCAGCCTAAGACAATCAGCAACCGCAACAACAGCAGCAGCAGCAACAGCAGCAACAACAGCAGCAGCAGCAGACTCTCTCAGACTCTCAACTCCCTCGTGGGGCCTGCTGCGGTCATAAGTAACTTTAAATTATGATGAAAGTAATTTTCTGCTTCAGTAGCTGAGCCGCGGCTGTTGCTTGATTTACGCGCCAACAGCAACAGCAACAGCAGCAGCAGCAGCAATGGCCAGGGCAGTGGCAGCTGCAGCGGGAGGAGGCGTTGCCCGTTGCGCACTTTTTGAATTGTGGCCACACTCTGCTATTGTCCGTTGAGCAGATTTTGTTGTTGTTGTTGTCTTTGCTTCTTCTTCTTCATTTGTTGAGCTGATGTTCAATAGCTTTGCCAAGTGCAGCCAGCAGCAACAAAGCGGCACGAGGAGCGAGAGAGAGAGAGGGGGGAGAGGTAGAGGCAGCAAAAAGCAGGCAAGTGTAAATTAAGTAATTGCTTGGCAGTAGCTGCTACCGTTGTCATTAGGACAGACTTCAGTCAAAAGCCGATATATAAAGACGGCTAACACCGGCCCCGGTCCGAGCCCAAGTCCAAGCTCAAGTTGGAGCTGCGAATAGCCGTGAACTCTGTGCTTAACCTGCCAAACTGAAGCTCATAAATATGAAGAGACACAGACAGACAGAGAGGGAGGGAGGCAGACAGAGAGAGAGAGGGAGAGAGAGCGATAGATAGATTGAGGGAGACAGACAGAGAGAGAGAGAGAGAGAGAGAGAGCGATAGATAGATTGAAGGGAGTTTGGGAAGTAGAGAGACAGCAACAATTTGTTTAGACAGTGTAAGACTACGATATGAACTGAAAACGATCAAGTTATATCGTATGCCTATATATCGTATCGTATAGTTACTATGTGCACTAAAGCGAAAATGGCATATCATATCATATACCTAAGTATATACCGTGAGCAGTGCAAAGTAGTCTAAATGCACATATCTGCTATGGTTTACGATAAAGCTATATCGCATGCCCATTTATCGTAAATGCAGGGGACGGTTAGATAACGAAGGACTACGCTACAAGTTAGAGCCGATCTATTATGGCTCACGATATAGGTATATCGTATATATCGATATGTCGTAAACAGAGAAGAGAATTAAATAATAAAGGGATTTAATATATAACGTGAAACGATTATAAGGATTACGATTTTAAACATTTACTATCATTTTTCTAATATTTTCTCCATTAAATACAATTTATATTATTTACGATATTAAGTAATCTACACAAATTCTTAAATTAACAAAAAACAAAAACAGTTATATACAACATACGTTTTCATATATCGTATATGGTATTACATACATCGCTTACGATGTCATATGTGAACAACTCAGGAATTATCCTACGTGATCTAGGTAATATATTGCACCACACTTGATTTACGATATAAAAGCTACGAAAACTAAGGATTGATAGTGAACAATCAATTCAAATATATTTAAATATTTATCATATATAGCATACGATATAAATAAATTTGCTCGAATATCGCAAAAACAATAAGCTAAAGATGCTTAACCAAATCAATTTACTTTCCATATCTTCCCCTTCTCTCCGCAGCACTAACGATTCTTACGTACGCTTCCTAATTTACAGTTAGTCTGCAGCTGAATTAAGGATGATGCACATTCTATATAACGCATTTACATTATATATACCAAAAATTGAGTGAGCCATCTAAACAATATGAAATCCGCACAGGTGGTTCTCTATGAGCCAGTGCGTACTGTACCCATTTGTGAGTGAGTGAATGTCAATAGATGTTGCATAGTGATTCAATAGTTAACTCATTTATCGAATACCAACAGAAAATGCCAAAAAAAAAAAAATAAAACGGAAATTGCAAAGCAATTGAAATCGTTTGCAAATTATTGAAAAAGGTCTTTGGGGTCTTTTTTTCGAGAGGGAGGTTGGGGAGCAGGCATGGGGGGTAAAGTGACGCCCCTCGCTCGCGGTCAAAAAGCGTTTTATGCAACGTAATAGCCCAAACACAATTAACAGTTATTCATAATCATTTCGAATGCAAAATCGAGATATGCAAATGAACCGCAAGCCAAATCCGAAGTCGAAGTCGTAGTCGCAGTCGTAGTCGTAGTCGAGTTGCTGCCACTCGCACTCCAGCAGCCCCATGGAAATTAAGATCAATTTTCAGGCAAGCAAATCAATAAAATAACAGCAGCAGCAACAACAGCAGCAGCAGCAACAACAACAACAGGAGCAACAGCGGCCCAGTAGACACTGAACATTTCAATTGCTGACCATTGGAGCAGCAGCTGTTGCTGTTGCTGTTGTTGCTGCAGGGACAAAAACTAACTCTAATATCATTTTGCATAGCATGTTACCTCGCTGAATACCCTGTAATTGGCGCAAGTAGTTCAACTGGGTATGCGTAGAAGTTAGAATCAACCAATGCAGCTCTATAGATCATATATACAAATATGACTATATTTACAAGAGAGCAGAAATGTGAAATTTATTGAACAATTTGCATCGATAAGTATCGATGAGCGATTGCAGCCTTATGCATGAACTATCCTGTTTGATTATTTAATATATATGGAATATATGGTATGGTATGGTGGTATATTTACTAGATATAAGAAACTAACTGATGAATCGCATTGATAATGTTCGATAGCTATTGCTAATTGTCGATAATTATCGATGCTCTACTACAGCTATTTGTTTACATACCAATGCTACTTGACTGTTTAGCTCTCAATTGTAGACAACTCTACACTTGGGTACATTAATCTGATTGATAATCTATATCGATAGTTGTAATAATCGATCAAGTGTGCGTTAGATACGGAAATCTGATTGATATTTCGATATCGATAGCTGTACATCAGCTGCAATTCTAGTTAATATATGCATTAGATACAAAGATCTGATCGATATATTTTATCGATAAATATCGATGTTTATCTTTATGTAGCTGTATGAATTTTTGGCCCTAAATATATATGCATGTATATAAATTGAATAGAGCAGCTGTGCTGCAAAACGATAACGATATCGATTACAGATTCATGTATTCAACAGCCAGCCTCACGCTCTTCATGTCTTTGACTCAGATATAGACTCAGAAGTGTCTTCCACCACTAAGCAAATAAATATCCTTTTTCGATAACTTTAAAGGCAAATCGATAAATCGATAAATCGATTTGCATAAATCTCTGCTTATTGTGCGCTTTAAATAAGCTACATCTTGTACATGCCTTAAAATTTGATTCAAGTGAAATTAGATTTTGAATTCATATCACAACTCAAACTCTATATCGATAAGTGCTCTACGAATTTATCGCTCTGAACACAGCTTAGTCGCATAGACTCTCTGCTGGTCTAGGCTAGTTGCCAACAATTTAAAAGCAATTTGAATTTTAAGAGGGTAGTGGAAGGGGCAGGGGAGGGGCAGGCTGGTAGGCTGGTAGGCGGCAAGAGGGCAGACAGAGAGTTGGTTGGTCAATTTTCATTGATTTGGGCGAACGCTCGTTGCATTTGCATTTTTTGAGAGTCTCCGCTGCAAAATCGTGTGTGTCAATTCTTTTGGTGTCAGATTTCAATTTCGTTTGTTCGGTTTTCATTGCGTATTGTTGCTGTAAGGCAGCAACAGCAGCAGCAGCAGCAGCAACAGCAACAGCAACAAGCATTGGCGGCATTTTTACAAAAGCTGCCGCCGTTGCAAGTTTATTAATTCATTTCGCAGCAACAGCAGCAGCAGCCACAGCAGCAACTGTTTTGAGTCAGCAGCAACAGCAGCAGCAACAACAACAACAACAGCAAATTGTCATCCCCCGCGGCTCGTTTTCCATGTGAAATTTGCATTTTCCATGCGCTGTTGCTGCTGCTGTTGTTGTTGCTGGCTCCACACCTTTGGCGGCGGTTGTTGCTGTTGCTGTTGCTGCTGCATTTGGCCATTGTGTTGATTTATGCGCACATTTTGTGGTCATTTCTCTATGGCCAGTCGTCAGCAGCAGCAGCAGCAACAACAACAACAACAACAGCAACAGGCCACAAAATGTGACAGCCTTTAGCCAAAATCAGCCAACTGCATATGGATATATATATACATATATACACACACACACATATATATATGCATCCCTCTATATGCATCTGTATCCGTCCGTATCTTTATAACTGTGTGAACTTTTTACAAATTGTTTTAATTTGGCTTTGGTTATTCGCTTCGCTCCCGCTTGTTGTTGTTGTTGTTAACCTGAATGTCTATTTAAGGCATTTTTGGATTTTACCTGCTTTTATTTTCCTTACTTGCTTTGCATTCATAAAACTGCCAAAAACTAAGCTGGCCAACTCACCTGCAAAGAGAGCGAAAGAGAAATGAAAGCAAATTAGAAACGATATTCAATAATTGGAATTTACAATTAAAGTATATAAAAATACATTTCTAGATATCGATAAACAGCTATCGATAACAATCGACGGCAATTGCCTTAATCATAATATCAAGCGAAAAAGTCAACGACTCGCGACTCGACCCGAAATGCCAAGGCAAAGTTATGGTTTTCATTAGGCCCGGCCAATAGATAGAGCTGGCCAGGCGAATACAGTTAACACACACCCGCTAATCTGAGCACATAACTTAGCAGCGCCAAATGCGGAAGCGGCAGCAGCAGCAGCAGCGGCTCAGAAATGTTTGCCACTTTCTAAAACTAAAGAAAACGCCTCAAGGAGCTGCTGCAGCGTGGGCCCCGGGCCAAGGTAGGTGGAGTGGGGTGGCGAGGTGGGGGCGTGGACTCTGACAGTCTCGGTTGCCTGGCCTTATCAGGTTTGCCCCGAAAATAGCAGCGCAGCGCAGCGTAATCGAAATTGCGCATCGTTGCGGCGGCAGCGTGCGGCATGTGGCAGCAATTGGAATTCGATTAAGGCGGCCAAGGCAAAATGCAATTAGAGGGTGGATGCGTTATTAATGTGGAGCGATGTGCGCCACTGCAGTCGACGACGCAGCAGATATTGATAGAAAACATATATATATATATATATATAAAGTTATAGATATATATATGTATGTGTGCCGTTGGGTCTGGCATGCGGAAGCGAAAAGCGCCAAAACGTCAGCAAAATGTGCGAAAAATGGCTAAGAAAAAAAAAAAAAAAAAAAAGCACAGCTAAAACCTGGCAGCAGCAGCAACTGCAACAACATCTAAGAAAAAAAAAAAAAAAAAAAAAAGACGCCAACACGCGCCAACAAGGCACTTGATAGTCATGGGCAAGGTACGAGGCTCAGCCAGCGGAGCGGAGCGGGCGTGGTTAAGGGGGGCTGTGTGGGGGCACAGGGGGGAGCTCTATATTAGATTGCCAAGTGGGAGGTGTTCACGCACACACACACACACACACACACACACATGTGCACACACAGAGGCAGAGGCAGAGCTAACAAGCTCTGGGCCTGTATTAAATGAAAACGCATTAAAGCTCAGCCAACGCTCAGTGGGCGTTGCAGCAGCAGCAGCAACGACAGCAGCAACGACAGCAGCAGCAGCAGCAGCGGAGGCTGCCAACCTGAGCACAGCTGGCAGTGGGTGTGCCGAGCAGCGCCATTGACGCGAACGCCACAAACTGAAGACGTTAACAGCGAGCGAGCTGCCAACTTGCTGAAAACGCAATCAAATCGCAAGCAGCGAAAATGCTTACCAAATTTGCGGAATAATTTGAAATTATAATATATATATAATATAATACATATATAAATTAAATGACAATATTCCAGCAGTATACAAAAACTAAACAAATTAAATATATATTTGCATATATAGATGTAGAAAATTAATGATATAATTTTAGTGATATTTCTTTTCTCTCTGTAAAATTTTTCAAATTTAAGTAAAAGTACTGATATATGTTACATTTTCATTTGTTTTATATTAATGTTACAAATAATAGCTTTCAAAAGGAATTTTAACCTTTTTTATTTTTATAATTAAAAAAATAATAATATATGAAAATGCCATAAAATGTTTTGAAAATATATGAAAGGAAACTAAAATCAGTCATTAACAAACGTTCAATAATTAAAAAAAAAATAAATAAATAAATAAAAATAAATAAATAAAAAATAATACTAAAAAATAAATAAAAAAAAATAAAAAAATAAATAAATAAAAAATAAAAAAAATAAATAAAATAAAATAAATTGAAATCTGAAATCTAAGCTTCAAATTAATAAAATGCAGTTGTAATATTCTCACGATCTCTCTCTCTCTCTCTCTCTGTTGACCCCAATATTTAGTTTTCCTTTCCTCTGCCAAGTTGGCAGCTCTGTCTCAAAAAATGCATTTCGTTTCGCTATAGCGACTGCCGCTCCGATCGCTGCTCTCGCTGTTGCCCGTTCAGCGATGATTGTCAATTTGCTCGTCGAATGCTGGCGACGGGTTTATCGCTTATTGTCATCTTGGGGCCGGGGCTAATTAGAAAAACACGTGAGCACGCACACCGGCTGCGTAGTTGTCATAATTAGAGAATAGAGTGAGACAGACAATGAGAGAGAGAGAGAGAGAGAGAGAGAGAGCACGAAAGAGTGAGAGACTCTCAGATCAGTTTGGTGTGTTTGAATATTGGCTGCGATAGCGACTGGGCGACAATTTGCTAGATTGATTAGGCGTCCAGCCTATGCCGTTGGTGGTGCAGATTCGTCGCACTGGATGCAGTGTAACCGGTTCGAGCAATTAATGCCTTAAATGCGGCTGCCTGGTGTGGCATTGTTAATTAATAAAGCGGCGCGAATGAGCTGCAACAGCAACAACAACAACAGCAACAACAACGACAATGGAAAATTGAAGAGTTGCTCGAGCTGAAGCTTCAGCTACGTCTTGGTCTCTCACTCGAGCTCTCGTTCTGGCAGCTAATTGTTAATGCAAAAATCGTTGCAAGTTAGAAAATCAATTTTTACTTTAATGATCTGGCAGCCAGGTGCTTATTAAAGCGCATCCATCGTCAACAACATCTTACTGGTTGCAGAGATTGCTCTTGTTGCTGTTGTTGTTGCTGTTGTTGTTGCTTTTGTTGTTGCTGTTGCAAGTAGCCGACTATAATTAAGCGCCAGAAATGGCTGCAAGGCTCGCACTCTGCAACTGCCACTCACACACTCACTATCTCCCTCTTTCTCTCTCTCTCTCTCTTTCTCTTTCTCGGCACCGTTAGCGGGTGTAAAAACAGCAAATGAGTTGCCATAAATTATTATGATTGCAACTGCAGCAGCAGCAGTAGGAGCAGCAGCAGTAGCAGCAGCAACAACAACAACAACAACAACAACAACAGCAACTGTATAATGACATATTGCCAGAGGATTGACAAATGCAGCTGAACGAAAGATACGCACTGATTCAAAACCAGCAATTCGATTGCAATTGGCAATCGCAATTGCCAGCCTTTATTATTATAGGCCATGGCCAAGGCAGTGGCCAAGCTAAACACTGCCTGCCAAAAGCAGCTGCACCACAGCCACAAGACGAGTTCGCACAGGTAGAGATTAAATATTTAGCTAAAAACTCGTTTTATAAATATTTATGCAATTTCTATATGTATAGCTAGATATATCAATGTGAAGTACTTATGTATACATACATATATATTCTGATTAGACCCATAGATCAAAGACCTATAGCTTATTTGTGATCTTCTATGTAAATCTATAGTCCAATTAGTTACGCCTATTTGTCTTAGCATTATATTACATGCTAGACCGATTTGTTAGATAATTGATAATGCTATAGAAATTGTTTATATATATATTATTTTTATATACAGTAGAGTCCCGATAATTCGAAATGGCTAGGGGATAAGTTTTTTTTTTTTTTCGATTTACACAGAAATTCAAATTATCGAAAATTATTGAGTAGGAGTTTCTTTCAAGGGGATTTTCGACTTAGTGGGGTACGAATAATCGAGACTCGACGGTACATACATATATTAAAATCTAGTTCTTTCCCAGATATCTTGGAGAATTTTATTAGCTCAGATATTCGGAAATAAAAGTAAGCTTCAATAATTGATATTGCTTCTAAAAAAAAATACAAAAATATTCCTTTAATATATATATATATATATATTTTTTTTTTTCCAAAGATTCAGTTCATTTCATACGCCCAAAAAATTCGTTAGCCCTGGCTGCCAAATTGAGCAAGGTATTTACAATAGAATTTGGCTCCACTATCCTGACCAAAATTTAACGATTTTTGACTTACTTGTTTGCTTGTATTCTTTTCTTAAATAAAAAAAAATCCTAAAT